>NC_057800.1:694107288-694297964 GCF_018294505.1 Triticum aestivum
CCCGTTGACTAAAACCTCTCTCACAAGCATAACATGATCAAACCCAGAACTCTTGGGTGTTAGTCACATGGGGATGTGACCTTGAGTGTTAATCACATATCGATGTGAACTGGATTATTGACTCTAGTGCAAGTGGGAGACTGTTGGAAATATGCCCTAGAGGCAATAATAAATTAGTTATTATTATATTTCCTAGTTCATGATAATCGTTTATTATCCATGCTAGAATTGTATTGATAGGAAACTCAGATACATGTGTGGATACATAGACAACACCATGTCCCTAGTAAGCCTCTAGTTGACTAGCTCGTTGATCAATAGATGGTTACGGTTTCCTAACCATGGACATTGGATGTCGTTGATAATGGGATCACATCATTGGGAGAATGATGTGATGGACAAGACCCAATCCTAAGCCTAGCACAAAGATCGTGTAGTTCGTATGCTAAAGCTTTTCTAATGACAAGTATCATTTCCTTAGACCATGAGATTGTGCAACTCCCGGATACCGTAGGAATACTTTGGGTGTGCCAAACGTCACAACGTAACTGGGTGGCTATAAAGGTACACTACAGGTATCTTCGAAAGTGTCTGTTGGGTTGGCACGAATCGAGACTGGGATTTGTCACTCCGTGTAAACGGAGAGGTATCTCTGGGCCCACTCGGTAGGACATCATCATAATGTGCACAATGTGATCAAGGAGTTGATCACGGGATGATGTGTTACGGAACGAGTAAAAGAGACTTGCCGGTAACGAGATTGAACAAGGTATCGGGATACCGACGATTGAATCTCGGGCAAGTACAATACCGATAGACAAAGGGAATTGTATACGGGATTGATCGAATCCTCGACATCGTGGTTCATCCGATGAGATCATCGTGGAACATGTGGGAACCAACATGGGTATCCAGATCCCGCTGTTGGTTATTGACCGGAGAACGTCTCGGTCATGTCTGCATGGTTCCTGAACCCGTAGGGTCTACACACTTAAGGTTCGATGACACTAGGGTTATAAAGGAAGTTTGTATGTGGTTACCGAATGTTGTTCGGAGTCCCGGATGAGATCCCAGACGTCACGAGGAGTTCCGGAATGGTCCGGAGGTAAAGATTTATATATAAAAAGTCCTGATTTGGTCACCGGAAAAGTTTCGGGTTTTACCGGTAGTGTACCGGGACCACCGGAGGGGTCCGGGGGTCCACCAAGTGGGGCCACCAGCCCCGGAGGGCTACATGGGCCAAGTGTGGGAGGGGACCAGCCCCAGGTGGGCTGGTGCGCCCCCCCCCCCCACCAAGGCCCAAGGCGCCTCCAAGAGGGAAAGGGGGCAAACCCTAGGGCAGATGGGCCCTAAGGCCCACCCCAGGTATGCCTCCCCCTCTCCCCCTTGTGGCCGCCACCCAGATGGGATCTGGGGGCTGCCACCACCCCTAGGGAGGGAACCCTAGGTGGGGGCGCAGCCCCTCCCCTCCCCCTATATATACTTGAGGTTTGGGCTGCCCAACACACACCAGTTCCTCTCCTTGGCGCAGCCCTACCCCTCTCCCTCCTCGTCTCTTGCGGTGCTTGGCGAAGCCCTGCTGGAGTACCACGCTCCTCCACCACCACCACGCCGTTGTGCTGCTGCAGGATGGAGTCTTCCTCAACCTCTCCCTCTCTTCTTACTGGATCAAGACATGGGAAACGTCACCGGGCTGTACGTGTGTTGAACGCGGAGGTGCCGTCGGTTCGGCACTAGGATCTCCGGTGATTTGTATCACGACGAGTACGACTCCTTCAACCCCATTCTCTTGAACGCTTCCGCTTAGCGATCTACAAGAGTATGTAGATGCACTCTCCTTCCCCTCGTTGCTGGTTTCTCCATAGATAGATCTTGGTGACACGTAGGAAATTTTTGAATTTCTGCTACGTTACCCAACAACATAAGCACACTGAACCAAATGTGAGCACTAGCTTATTTTCGTATGTATATTTCTAATTGTTCTTTCGTTGTTCCCAATTCTCCTCTTGCTGGAATGGAAGTTCATGTAATCTTTACTACTTTTAGCAATATTATGAGTGGGAGTTCGTGGTCGGCAATGGAGGTGGTGACACCCCTTCTTATTTAAAAACTGGATATTGTAGCCGTACAGAATCAAGGAGCATGTCAGAGTACATAAAAAAGTAGCATATCAGAGTTATTTGCGAATATCCAATTCGGCTCCTGAGCTCATATACACCCAGTAAATTTGAAAAAAAATACTAGCAAAATTCAAAAATATTACAAAAAAAATTGTTGATAGATGCATGAGTGCGTGATGTCGACCCCAAATTTGTTATTTTTGCTGAGAGCTTGTCAAATGTTTAAATGTGCTGAATTTTTGCACGGACATCAGAAACTCAAGAATCTTTCACAACAAAATTATTTGGATTTTTCTTTTATCTTTTAACATTTTTTGGTGAATTTACTGTTTACTCCCCGGCTCATTATGAGCCTGGGAGCCAAAACGCCCTTATTTGCCGCTATTTTGTTACAATGTTCAAAAGTATATTTGCGGAAATATATTCTTGGGATTTATATCCATACAAAATATTCCTTTGCAAAAAAGACCTTAATTTCTTTTGTTATGCGGCCAAAGAGATAAATCGTTTAAAAGAATAATTTGGGTGTCATCAAATCAAGGATACACACTTTTGTAAGAGAAAAGGCTATTGCGTGACTCTATAAATAAAGCCACAAAAGGTCCACAACATCGTCACGCCCATAAAATTAATCGCCACGGCAACACAACACAACAGACCAAGTTCGAGTTCAGTATTGGCATGCAGGCCAGAATCAGGTACCAAAATTAGAAGCTAGCTAAAGACGCCCTGACGGTCGCTAAGCAGTATGTTGCACCGATGGAGTTGGAGAGATCGTTGTAGCCCTGACGCGTGAGATAAGCATATTCATGGCGTCCACATCACAGTTCTTAACCAGAGGCTAACACAGCTGCAAAAGAGTAAGAGATTTAAAAATAACGTCAGCTGGTTTCGAAGGGTCGTCCAGAGAGCCCAGTTGACAGCATCAAAGCAAAACCATAAAAGACGCTGCACCAACCAGACCAAGAACTGACGAGAGGTAATAATTGAGCGAAGGTAGATGGAGACCAGTTAACGGAAAATTCGTTTCCGAGCCCGAGCACATATGCTCTCATTATCTAGTCACTCCGTTCGCTTTGAGATCCCCGTCGTCATGTGTATTCTCGGCTGTATTTTCGCACGTATGGGTGTAAATCTCAGACCGAGCTGTGCATTTATTTCGGGGTAGATCAACCTGTGGTTGAGTTGGTTAGGTGGACAGTGATATCCCCAACCCACCAGGGTTCAAATCCTGGTGTTCGCATTATTCCTGGATTTATTTCAGGATTTCCAGCGATGCGCTTTCAGTAGGAGGAGACGTTCCCGTCGACGACGAGGCGCCTACGGTGACTTCGTAAATCTCAAGATGATATGCCGGCTCAATCTCTCGGAGGTGCTCATAGGGATAGGGTGTGCGTGTGTGCGTTCATAGGGGTGAGTGTATGCGCGTGTATATGAGCGCTTGTGTCTGTACTGATGCTCAAAAAAAAAAAGATACCGTTATGTTCCTCCGGTCCAGAAAAACTCTTGACAGTCCAGCCAGCTTCGTGGGCCCTGAATGGCCGGTGCTCCTAGCGAACACAGCAGAGCAGGTCTAAGATATTCGCTCAAAAAAATAAAAGAGAGATGTCTAAATTATTCTCGCTAGCAGCGCACCTGTTAAATCATATCCCTAAAAAAACCCTGTTACATCGTGTTTTGCTGCCAGAAAAAATACCCTGTTAAATCGTGTTTTCTCAACAAAAAAAACCTTGTTAAATCGTGCGTGCTACAGTGCCAGCTCAAAACCTCCCCGCCGCAAGTGAACCTGCCAGCACGTCTGAGACTATCCCTGTTATGATCGACGATGTCAGCTGTCTTTTTTTTGCGAGATACGATGTCAGCTGTCTTTACTATCAAATAAAGAGGGTTTTATGATGTAAAAAAAAACCCTGCCAACACGTCTGATGCGGAAACATTAAACTCCAGTTCTAATCATACAAGTACATTTAAACCATGTTGTTACAATCAAGCATGACACATCTACTCATCAACGAAACCAAAAATGATTCTTCTGGTTTATACTAACGAGGAGCAAGTGTGGAGCTCAACAAAATCACACACACACAAAAGAAAATGCTCCAATTGAACTGTTGTATGCATGTACGACATGGAAATTTATTTCTAGGCCACCCTCACAATTCTTGCACTTACCTGCTGTACGAGGGTGCTTCGGAACATCACCTCAGTCTGGACATGTAGTTTTGTTGTGCCCTTGCCCACATCAAATGCTGCAGAACCTTGTTTGCCTGCTTAATGCTTCATATGGAGCTTTGTCCCTGCTAGTGCTTGGACTTCGAAAGTTTAATTCCTCGTTTTTTAGCTGGGCTGACAGTCCTGCTAGACCATTTGCACAAATAGAAACTGTAACACTGTCATCGTTAGGTCTTTTAGTTGCAGCCTCAACCACCACCAGCCTCCGGTAATGAACTCTTGGTTGGTATAGGCTACCTGTTGGTCTTGAAGCCCCAGGCCAGCCCTTTTTTCAGTGTACAATGTTACCGACAGGATCATCTCTTTGTATGCCCATGTCACGCGCGATACTGTCATTTGTTTAGACCACTTTCATAATTCTGCTCTCGTAGTTAGCTTGCACATGGTATGTGATTCTGCTCTTGCTGTCAACTTGCACACAGTGTGGGAACTTTGGATCACTCCCTTCGATTCTACAATCATTTCCATAGTCTTACACACGTAGGCATTGGCCCACTCTAACTGATTCGTCCACAAAGATTAAACAGTGATCTGTTCATTAATGGAACATTCTCCACCGGCCCAAAGAAGTTACCAGTGATGATGTACACTTTTCTGATATTTATACTGTTCTCTGTCAGCTCCTTCCCTGGTTTACATATTTATGTGCTTGCGTGATGGCCAGTGCACCTTCTCCCCGCAAGTCACAAATAGTGAGTAATTATAGTTCACAAGGTGCTGCGTGATTAATCAATAATTGCCATCAGCCCTCTGGAACCTGATCATCACTGAACACTCGCGACGGCAACCTGATGTTTCCGCTCCTGGTTTACCCTGCAAAAGACAAGTTCATTACTATTCGCATTCTGTACTCAGGCTCACTGCTAAATGGTAGTTCATCATAGAGTCGTAAACTCACGGCACAGCCACACACAATCTCTTGCATACATTTTCTCGTCTCAACGTTAGTCTACTATTGCCATACCATATTCCAAATCCATTTCCCATGAAAATAAGTTTTATAAGCCGTAGGCCTCACTCAGTTAATCAATACCACATGTTTTATGACATTTTCAGTTGGATTCTCAGCAAAAGCTCAAATGAAGTTCTCAAGAACACTGATCCTAGGCATGGAGTCCTACAAAGGGGTGCCAAGCTTACTCCAGCCCTGTTAATTCACAACCAAATTAGCTTTCTTGAGACCCCCAAAAAGCACTGAACAAATATACATCTACCCCGGTCGATCAACCATCTCCAACCCCAGAAACTTGTACTTAAGCACCAGGGAGTCACTAACACAGAGACCACCTCCAGTGCACAACGATTTAGTATTAACTAACCATTTCAATAGTCCAACTTTTTACACTTTTTCAGCATCCTAGGATTAATACCCAGTTCAAAAATTTCATGTTCGGTATGAACTGTCCCCAAAAATGAGTGTATCATTCAGATAATAGAGATTTACAAATCACACACCTTTTTTTTCATCCCGGAACTTCTGGGTTCACCTTCCTTGTTAATCCTCCACGCTTCCCTGGCGAGCTGTCATTCCCCAACTCCAATGCTGCACCTTCATCGCAGTTCCGTTCATCTCTGCATTGACGAATGAACAAGGCGAACGCCATGCCCATCGACTGCAGCAGCGCCCTTCACCGCAGTGGTGGAGCCTGCCAATTAACATATAATTCAGTTTTACATTCATCCACCGTGAGCCAGCCAAGGTGCCTAGCACACACAAGGTGCCTTCCTCAACGATCCAAATCACCAAGAGTTTCAATTCAGTACCCCAAACAGTAACATGGCCTAATTCCACCAAAACAGCACACCGTACACACACTAGACTGCCACTTTTCCACTCCAACTCACAGTCACAGCCAGCAAAATGCTCTATATATAACATTTTAATGTTGGGGCTGCACTCTAATTACAGCAAATTTTCTAACCTACCAATCATAATGACATACATACAGAGATCATAGGTTCTCAAAATTGCCCACCTGTTGTCCATCCTGGTGCTTCAGGGTTCCCCTTCATCCCAGACTCCTGTTGACTGCGTAGGTGAGGTCTTCTTCCGCACACCCAAATCCCCAGATGTTCTCCAATCAACTCTGCGCAGGCAGAGGATGCGTTCCCATCTCCTTCAAGATAGATGACCGTCGTCCTCGATAGCTGCGTGAAGACCGGATCCGGCCGCGCAATGTTGTCCGATGTTACCTCCCGGACTGGAACCTGCGAACACCTCCAACGCACAAGAACTGAATCCTAGATAAATGGCAATTGATAACAACGAACTGCAACCACACGGTCCGAAATGTCATATCTGTCCACAGGATCTAGCAGAAACTCCATACCATCATCCGCCATAGCCGTCGTGGAACCTGCGTCGCCGCCGTAGATCGTCAGTTACCGCTCGCCGTCAAAATCTGTGCCTCGGCTCGGAAACAACGAAACGTCCCGTGCCGCCGCCCAGAAAAACTACCAGACGGACCCGTCAATGCGGCTACTTCGTGGGCCCACCGTATGTTCCTGTGCATCGCCGTATATGGTCAATACCACCATTTACTAGTGATCAGAACTGGCCCTTCAATGCATTTATCACGGATCGCAAGACACGAGCCAATGGACCAGATTCCGAGAGCAGATGTGCTCGGGCGTCAAAACGCCGTTCTCCCAGTTAACCCCCAACTGAGTACAGCTCCACAATAGGACCGCAAAATCACAAGAAAATAAAATATGGTCAGAATGTTCTTGCTAAAAACAAAGAGAACATGTAGCCGCAGCCTAAGCATTATGCTTCCTAATTTGATCCGAACACGTAGCAGCAGGGAGCTTTCCCTGAATAGCTTGCCATAGGAAGATCTTGATTTTAATCAGAGCACAAGCCCTCCAAACACCCTTGAACTTCGGAGTAATAGAACCCATAATGAGATTGAAGTAAAGCGAGTTCACCAAAAAAACACCTGAGGAGGAACAAGGCCAGACCATCGAATTTGATTATTTTTTTTAGGGTGAGACCATCGAATTTGATGCCACTGCAGGGCCGGCCCCACAGTGGTGCCAAAGGTGCGGCCCGCATAGGGCCCAAAATTCTGGGGGCCCATATTTTTTATATAGGTGTAGTAACAGTTGAGCGCAACTGAGCCGAGCGGCGAGCGACTAGGCCCATCGAGCGAGAGCGAGGCCATCGAGCGGACGGAGCGCTAGGACTCCTCCTCCCGATCGCTATGAGAGGGACGAGGCAGCACTCAGAGAAAAAAAATTGGCGACGAGGGCATCGCTAATTCGCTACGTTATCTAAAAGATACTGCCAATTGTTATGTAAGACATTATATTATATACATTATGAAAAAATTCTTCTTGATATATATTAATATATACATTATAATTGCTCATTAGGTCATTTTTTAGTGAGATAGGGCCTATTTTTTAGTTTGGCACAGGGCCCCGGGTTTTGTCCGCCCGGCCCTGTGCCACTGTTCCAATTCTGCAGGAGAATGGGAGCGATGGAAGGCCAAATCCCGACGAGAGTTGGCACTCTCAGAAATAGTTATCTGGGACTGCCACAGAAAGAAAAAAGAAGAGGGAAGGAAGAACATAAAGGGGTTTCCCCATGCCACCAATCAAGCGAGTGGATTTCCTATCATTAACAAAAAAAAATATTGTATGTTCTAAAATACAATAATTACTATTTTTTTTGTTTACTAAGTTGCAACTTAACCACCGTGATTGTAGCGTCTGGATGCGGATATGGTTTTTTTTTTGGGTGAAAGGAAATTTTATTTCATCAATCAGGACATAAGTCATGCTTACAAATATTAGGGATGTCTCCTGGTCCCGAACCCAACCACACCATAGTGCGACCTTATGCTCGTCCAAAGGAGGCCAGATAATGGCTTGCACCATTATGTTCCCTACACTACTAGAAAAACCTCTACTAATGGCGCACCTATTATGGCCATTAATGGCGCATCTGTGGTGCGCCACTAACAGCACGCCATTAGTAATTTTTACTAATGGCGCACCAGTGGTGCGCCATTAGTATCTGGTATACTAATGGCGCACCACCGGTGCGTCATTAGTATAGGCCACGGTGCGCCATTAGTATGTCTCCCAGGGGCCAGGTGCTTTGGATACTAATGGCGCACCACAACTGGATGCGCCATTAGTAACCGCGGCATACTAATGGCGCACTTTCCTGTGATGCGCCATTAGTGATGCGTCATTTAGAATCTAGATCTGGATCGTGATTTTTTGCCTATTTTTTTGCTTGTTTTTTGGCACGACAATATTCTCAAATTTTGTTCCTGTTGTTTTTGGATCTTGTTGCCATGGTCTTTTGCCGGAGAGGAGTTCGCCGGAGAGGAGGAGGAGGAGCTCACCGGAGAGGAGGGAGGAGGAGCTCACCGGAGAGGAGGGAGGAGGAGCTCACCGGAGAGGAGGGAGGAGGAGCTCATCGGAGAGGAGGGAGGAGGAGCTCACCGGAGAGGAGGGGATTTTTTGCCTCACCGGAGAGGAGGGAGGAGGAGCTCACCGGAGAGGAGGGAGAAGAAACCATGAGGGGAGGGGAGGGGAGGGGAGGGGAGGAGGGAGGAGGAGGTCGCCGGAGAGGAGGGAGAAGAAACCATGAGGGGAGGGGAGGGGAGGGGAGGGAAGGGGAGGGGAGGGAAGGAGGGAGGAGGGAGGGAGGAGGTAGGAGGAGGTCGCCGCAGAGGAGGAGAGAAGGGAAGATGAAATGAAGAGAGGAGGAGAGGACCAGCCATATATACGGCATACTAATGGCGCACCGCGGGCAGGTGCACCATTAGTAATGTTTTTTATTTTTTTGATTTATTTTGAATTTTGAAGGCGGGAAGATACTAATGGCGCACCATGGTCAGGTGCGCCATTAGTAATTTTTTTTATTTTTTTGATTTATTTTGAATTTTGAAGGCGGGAAGATACTAATGGCGCACCATGGTCAGGTGCGCCATTAGTAATTTTTTTTATTTTTTTGATTTATTTTGAATTTTGAAGGCGGGAAGATACTAATGGCGCACCATGGTCAGGTGCGCCATTAGTAATTTTTTTTTTTGACTTATTCTGAATTTTGAAGGAGGGAAGATACTAATGGCGCACCATGGGCAGGTGCGCCATTAGTAAGTTTGAATTTTTTTGATTTTTTTTGCCTCTCTAGATCTTAAAAGCCCCGTATCTTTTTTTCTGTTAGGTTTTTGAGGATTTTGAAAATGTTTAACGGGGTTCCCCCCGGTTAAATTTGGATGTAACTTTTCGAGTAGATGATTTTTCATATAAAAAACTTTTTCATCCGAGTTAGTATGCAAAAGTTATGCCCATTTTTACAAATTCTCGCGAGATTTTGCAAATGAAGTCAAAATTCATATTTGCAAATTTTCCCAACAACTAGGCCACATATCACATGGGAAACTTATTTTCTTTTATTTTTTTGACATTTTTATCATTTTGTTTTATTTTTTTTAAACTGAAAAGGCGATCCAGGGGGGGGGGGTGCATTCGGTGGAAGTGGTGGCCAAGGTTACTAATGGCGCACCGTGGCATGGTGCGCCATTACTAGTTTAACTAGTAATGGCGCACCACACACACGATGCGCCATTAGTATGTTTGGACAGGCGCACTAGTTCAAAAAAAAAATTTGGTACTAATGGCGCACCGTAGGCAGGGTGCGCCATTAGTAGTTTCAACACTAATGGCGCATCAGAAGGTGGTGCGCCATTAGTATATACTAATGGCGCACCACATGTCTGGTGCGCCATTAGTGCCATTTCCATCTATAGCCCTTTTCCTAGTAGTGCTACGAACATGAGATAGCTTGAACATCCTCCCTTCCTCAAAAGTCTTTGACTTTGATCGACCAACATGGTATAGCGAGACCGGTCCCTATCCGGGCCATTAATCATCTTAAGAGCGACAAGACAGTTCGTCTCTGCTTCTATCGGCAACTCCATCCATTGCAGGGCGAGGTTGATGCCCTCCATGCAAGCTGAGAGCTTAGCCTCCAATGGTTCTATACATGTGCGCAACTCTCTGCAGGATGAGAAAATGATGTCGCCGGTGAAGCCGCGTAGAATCATGCCCGCCCCCCGCAGTTCCGATGTGGTGCAGAATGATCCGTCAATGTTCAATTTTGCCCATCCTTGAGCCGGAGGAGACCATCTGGGTGGGGCACCATTGATGGGTTGATCATGCGGTAATGGCTTGTTGGGAGTCGCTATATCCACAATTTTCTTTTTTTTAACTGGATCAGCACATGGGTTGTTCTGCACACCAATTAGTGAGTCCACCGTAGCTTAGAAGATACCTCTTGGATGCTTCAACTGATGTTATCTCGTTGCGAACGTGCCAGCAACGCCATAGTGTCATCACGAGCTCCAATCTCCCCGTGTCCTGCAGGTCACAAAGTGTTTGGGCAAGCCAGAGCCCGTCCGCTGAAACGACGCCGACAGGGGGATCTGCCACTGTTCTGCCATCGCTTGCCAAAGTGCCACCGCTTTAGGACATCTGCAAAATGCATGAAATGTGTCCTCCGGCTCCATCGTGCAGAGGGGGCAGTCGTCAAAGACTTCCAAACCGCGCCATTTTCTATTAGCCCACGTAGGTAGATAATCTGTGATCAAACGCCAAGTGAATGTGCAAACCTTAGGAGGAGCAAGGCACCTTTATATAGAAGCCCAGACGGCTCGTCGCCCATCCGGTGCCCTGCTTGTCGCGACTGAAGATGGTGTTGTAAAGAAGTTCAACAATATAAGTTGATGTGTATAAGAATCACAAGGACAGAACATGATTTGAACCACTGAAATATTTATACATGCATTCTCAAAAGAAATATGTATATATGCAACTGGAAAAATATGTTCATGGCCCGTGGCAACGCACGGGCATTCTACTAGTTAGGAGTAGAGATTAAGATAAGTCAGAATGTCCACATGGCACCTCCACAGGAAAGCATAATGTGAGAAATGATTCAGCCATGTCAGGATGTCCACAAGGCACTCAACCCATTTCACATTTCTAATCCAACTGAGAATTATCTCATATGCCTGTGATGTGTGAGAAGAATAGATGCAGGTTCATCACCATAGCAGCTGCACTGCTCCAGCATATAGAGATTCAGATGACTCCATTTTTACAGTAGAAAGAGAGTGGGGTTCGCCTTCAACAACCTGCAAAAGTAGAAAGAATGTAACTTTTTAGATGTTGCAGATATATAACTCAAAAGCACATATACCATGCATAATGACTCTATCATGAGAGTAGTTATAAAAAATCAAACTTGTTGCTTCAGTTACCTCATTTTCCCAGTCTAGTTCTCTCCTCAAAAAAAAAATACAGGAACATCTAAAAGAATGTATTCCTTTCGTCCTCAGACACCAAAGAGAAATCCAGAGAAAATCGTTGAACCTTCAGAAGCATAACAACGAACAGGTTCAGTTCAAAAGCAGGATTTTGATGCAGCATAATGTACATGATGCACCTCCCCTACTGTTCAGATTGTGTAGATCATTTTAGTTCCATAACACGCTCACACACAGCACACAGACGCAAACACATTGGTTGCCTGGAAGCCGGAGCAGGAGCAGCCGCGAAAGGCGGAGCTTGGGAGGCAGCCGCAGCCGGCCGGACTACGGGACGGCGCATCGCAAGCGCCGGCAAGTACTACTCCCTCCATAAATAAATGTAAGATCGTTTAGATAACTACTTCTAAACGAACTTATATTTCTTTACGGAGGGGGTGCTTGATAATTTTTATTACAAGTCTGCATTATGATTCATTTTATAATTTATAGGGAGAAATCTCTAACAAAGAAGGGATAACTGGATGAAATATGACAACGACCTTACAATCTTTCAACGAACATAACAGATAACCGACTGAATCCCTAACAAAGAAGGGAATAACTGACAGAAATGTTGACGACGAATCTTTGGTATTTGGAAGAAAGAAAAAAGGAGACTGGATGCTGCTGCTCTGTTCGGCCTTGAACCGTACGTCTCATGAGTACACTACTAGAGAGCAAGAAACTCCGGCAGGGCACAGATCCTCACGTCGCTGCGGCAAATCGGGCACGTCGTCGCCTGGCAGAACCACCTGAAAATGCACCGGCGGTGGAACGCGTGCGGGCACCTCGGCGGCTGCACGGCGGGCTCTCCATCCAGTCCCTCCAAGCAGATCGGGCAGTTGTCGGGCTTGTCGCTGCCGCCCAGGTCCCTCTCCTTGCACGCCATCAGGAGAGCCTGCTCATCATGTATGAACTGCCGGTCCACCTCCATGACGAAGCGGAAGGTGAAGCCACTGGTGGCGCGGTCGCTGCACGCCACGCGGACGATCTGCGGCACCACGTTCGAGGGTACGACGCGGTCCCACTCGTCGTCGGCGAGGCGGAGCACCCGGAGCTGGGGCATTCTCGCCAGCATCCTGCGGAGCGCCCAGCGGCAGGCACCGTCGCTCTGGAGCGCGGAGAGGTCTCTGACGAGGAACTTCATGGCGGAGCCGTTGCTTGGACCGATGTACTGCTGTTGCCTCACGATCGGGGGCTGGCCGCGTCCGCGGAACTCCAGGGACCGCTTCACGTAGCACTTCACGAACACCGCGAACTGGTACCCAGCGTGGGGCGGCGCGGGATCAACGGAGAACCAGCTGGAGGTCGCCTCGACACTGCGCATGACCAATAGGCCAGCAGCGGCGGCAGCGGCGACGGCGTGATTCGACATCGCCGTCACTATTTCACTACACCGGGTGGCAACATGGGATCTGTTGTGGCAAAGCTGCAGATGGTTGCGGCTGGTGGCGCTATTTGTAGTCGACGGCCGGGGGGCGCGTGCGCGTACCGTGGCTACCAGTCGGAGAGGCTTCGGGCGGGACATTCGAATTCTTGTTAGGAAACGAACGCGATGGAAAATATTTTTTTCTCGGTTTCACGCGGCAAAATCGAAGTCCTTTTTTTGAAAGTAAATCGAAGTCCTTTTAGGAAACGAACGCGATGCAAAACGTTTTTAGGAAAGATACAAACGCGATGCAATTGTTTTTTTTCTTTTTAGGAAACGAACGCGATGCAAATCTTCCGTATCACACGGAAAGGGTAGGCAGTTAAACGATTCTTTTTTTGACATCAAAGTTAAATGATTCCTTTTAGGAAACGAACGTGATACAATTCTGCTCTCCGTTTCAGGCCTTTAGCCTCGCCTTAAGCACAAGTTAGTTTTTTTCGATGGGTAGATTAAATCTGGGCTGGCCATTTGCGCGGCCCATTAGCGTATATATTTTTTCACTTCCCAAAAAATATTTTATATATCTAAATAATAAATGAAAATAGAGTTTGCTTTAATAAATGAAAAATTAGAAATTTAATAGATCAAGAGAAAAATATCATCTATTTATAGTTTTGTTCATATAGCTTCTTAGATTAGTTCTTGTATACTTACAAAATGATTTACACTGATAGTGAAAAGTATTTCGTGAAATCACAAATAAAAGGGTAAAAAAAATAGTAAACTATAGTTTGCCGCTTTGCGGACACCATTCACAGGCGAATGCTTTTGGGGGGGGGGGGGGTTCTAGAAGGAGGAGCCCGAGAGGTAGGGTACAACTAATTTGACATGTGGAACTCATATGTAAGGTTGGTTATTGAAACGAGAAGAACAAAAGTCATCCTTGAAGCGCAATAACATCCCGCGAGGGCAGGGCATCAAAAGTCAAACTTGTAAAAAGATACATGTGTCACCATGTGTCGCTTCTTTCTCATGCCACTTAGAAAATGCTATCAGCACTAGAGTCGGCTTCATGCAATTACTCTATATTGATTCTTCATTATTAGGGTATGATTACGTTATCATTGCAAAAAAAATTGGAGTCCGTTAGGAAAAGAAGCCATGACTACCGGATTACTTTAAGCAAAGGAGCACATGATGAAAAACTATATGACACCCATCACATTATTACATAATGATACCATTTACATTACATTACATAATGTTGATGGAACAAAGTAATGCATAATAAGGGTAGCTATTTCTTCCATGATGAAATACCAAGGAACTGCTTGTATGGAGCAACAAGTCATGTCAATGAAAAAATGCTAGATCAAACAATCTACTAGTTTGCAAAAAAAGCCACTTTGGTGGAATAATTTCTTGCACAATATGGATTTTTATGTATACTCGAAGAAAAAAACTTCTAGTATGAAGAAAAAATCCATGTCAATTAAACAAGTGGTGCACAATACGAAACATATTTCGGTGTTCACAAAATAAGCAATATATTTGAGTTATTATTTGTATATTGGATCAAAAACTTTAGTGGCATGAAGGAAATGATTTTATGTAGCCTAAATAATGAAAAACAAATTAACACTTAAAAAGTATTCATGAAACATTTTACAAAAATATATAGCTACTGTGTATTAGGTGAAAGTCGCCCATAAAAAGTACTCCCTCTGTCTCATAATATAAGAACGTTTTTGGCACTACACTAGTGTAAAAAACGTTCTTATATTATGGAACGGAGGGAGTATTTATGAAACATTTTACAAAAAAAAAATAGCTACTGCGTATTAGGTGAAAGTCACCCATAAAATTGTTGGTGAGTAGGGCTTGAGAAAATCCTATCGAGCTCGGTGGAAAACTATGGATCAATAGTTGAGTGCAGCATTTTGGAGGACGAGCTCCATGGAGCTTTTTTTAAAAGAAAAACAAAAAATATATTATTAAGTTTCAAAAAATTCTGGACAAAAATATATGCGTTCATATGGATGTGTTTTACATGTGTGTAAGTTCTGACAATGAAATGCCATTATGTTGAGAGATACACAAGAAAGACAAATTCGTGCATTTTTTATAGTGAAAAATATGTGTAATGTTCACCATTTCAAAATCACAATTTTTTATTTTATGTAGCTCTTACAGTAATGTATATCATCTTCAAATTTACACACATGTATTACACATCCGTATGAACATGTATTGTTTTAAGATTTTTTGGAAACTTCAAAATGTGATTTTTGTTAAATTTTCAAAATAAAGAGCTCCACGGAGCTTCGCCTCCATTTAGCATTTTCATCAATAGTTGCCCTGAAAATACAATTGCAATATGTGTAGAAAGGGTAGTCGGCATATGCAGGGTGGCACAATTAAGCGAGCAGGCAGGCGTCGCAGATCAAAATTCAAAACGGGAAAAGACACATGTGTCATCCTCTGTCGCTTCTTTCTCGTGCTACTCAAATACATTTAGCATTGGAGCTAGCATAGGGTCTTCCGATGTTTGTCTCTTAGCATGGGTTTGTAGGTAAAATGTTAATGTGGCACATCAATTAAGGGTGAGTGAGGAGTTGTATGTTAGTGGAGATAAAGTTTAACCATGTTTCTGTATGTAGTGTAACCGATGCTCTAATCCGGTGTGCCTTCTCGCCCTATGTTTCTCTCCTTCCTATCTCTCCGTAACTAACATGAACCCTATACCGAATGAATGTAACATCATTTAGATAAAAACATAAAGAGACAATGCATTGGGTGGTTGTCTCTAAAACTCTTTCACCACCTAGAATGACGAGTTAAGAGCCAATGTATTAGGTGTGCCCTTAGTACAACTAGCTTTAAACATTCTCTCATATTAGTAAAGGATTACTTTAAGCAAAGGAGCATGCAATAGTCATTTCTATGAAAGAAACGTGTCTAGTTGTAATTTTCATTTTCGGCAGGAAACAAACCTTAATAGACGTGGAAGTCCATCTACTCCGCCTTTCTGTCTTTGAAGGCTAGCTAGCTATATGGTCGTGCACTAGCTAGCAATGCTCAGCAAGACTTGTCACAGCTTAGTGAGCTATTTTGCTTTGATGGAACGGAGCTTTAGCTTCACAAGCGCAGGCAGCATAGCCCACGTACTTACAACACTATCCATGACCACCACACCCAGCTCGTAATCGCATAACTCCCAGGAACATCTACTCGCTTGATCCTAGAGATTGTTGTTTCCCAGCGTATGATATACTACAAGGTGGGGTTCCTCTATGAACAGCGAAACGACCATTACGACAAGGCCCGAGATCTCATCGACACATCGGATGAGCCTTGAGACCTCGATCCCTTGAAAGTACGAAAACATGTGTGAGTTTCTCACTCGAATTGGATATTTGTTACATTGATCCACCCAACCACCCACATATAGCAAATTCAAATTACAAGTGAATTTCAAGTTCAGGCCAAAGCATTCCTTTCTTCCGGGCCAAGCTTATAAGTAGTCATTGCGCTTAATGGCCCAGTCTGGGCAAGAGTGCCATCTGGGGAGCCTCTTGTTGTGGTTGGCCACGACCTAGGTGATCTTTGAGATAAAAATGTGCTCACTGCGCTTGAATTTTTCTAAACAAATTTTGAATTTAATTTTTTTCACCTCGATATAGATAGGTATTAAACCCATATTTATCAAAAATGTGTTGATAACTTTTTTTGAGATAAAAATGTGCTACTAGCTCAGTGGAATATTCTCTGCACCCATCATATCTGTGCAACTCACGGGTTCGTGCCTAGTCGGCCTCTAAGTTTTCCGCATTGTTGTGACATACATGTTCCATAAAGTAACAAAAAAAGTGCAACTCGGGATTCCATAGATGTGGAAAGCACGCACCTATCACTGCGTCGTGACTCGTTAGCTTGTTACATGAAAGATGCTAACTAGAGCTGCGGCAATTAATTTGGATCGGAGGGAGTATGATATTTAACTATACAATGACTGATTAAATCCAGTTCTTGTTAAACATTGGCATTTCTTCGCAATATGTGTGTTAACCGTGGGGAGGCACAGTGGATCTTCCATGCGGAAGGCATGGAATAATTTCTTTCTGAGTGGTGTAAGGCACAGAATAATGATACGACGGGCATGACGCACTGTTGTTGGGCTAGCCCATGTGCTCTGGGTTTTGTTTTTTTTCATTTTTATCTGGTGTACTTTTGATTTTTTTTCTAACTTTACTATTTTGGCTTTCCCTTTTATTGAATTTTATGTTTCATTTAATTTTGCTTCTATTTTCATTTATTGGTTTTTATTTTTTTGTTTATTCTTGTCCAAAATAAATATGTAACTTTTTTTATAAAATGAAAGAACTTAATTTTGAAAACAAATCATTCTAAAGTACGAATACATTTTTAATCCATGAATGATCTTAAAAGTTATGCAAGCACAATTTAAAAAGTCATGACAACTTTTTGAAATTAGCAAACATTTTTTTAAATAACGGAATCATTGTTCAATTACAGGAACATTTTCCCAAAATATTTGAGACTATATAAAATTATTAGATCATTTTTTGGAAATATGAGAAACATGTTTTATTGCACTAACATTTTAAAAAACATGGGAACTATATTTAAATATAATATTAATATTTTGAAAGTGTAATAACTTTTTAAAAATGTATGATCATTTCTATAAGATATAATACTTTACTTAATTGTACAAACAATGTTAAAAAAAATTGGTGAACTCTTTAGAAATTGCCTGAACATTTTTTGTTAAAAGTTCGAGCATCTTATATCTTATATATACTAATCGGACGCACCATAAGAGGCTCCACATTAATCCTTGAAAACTAAGAAAATTGTCCGTCTGATCTTGATGTTAAATATGTAGAGCCGTTGGAGGAGATTTCAGGAGTCTCACGTGATGTCCCACGTCCACTCTAGCAAACTATTGCGCATAATATCTCCCTCGATGCCCCCGCAAAAAGAGAATGTCTTCCTCGTTATAGAAAAAAAAATCTCACATGCTCCTTCCTCCACCCATCCTGCCTCACACTAGCACCGGCGCATCATCCACATATGTTCGTTCCTCCTCCTCTGGTGCTCCTCCTCCCTTCATTTTTTCAGTCTTCACGTGGCAACCATCTAAAACAATCCACGTAGCCTATCCCCAATCCCATCCTCTAGAATCTATGAATCTACATTGCCCAACCACGCCACAAACCATCTTGGCTGAGGAGGAGGTAGTTCAAATCTCAACTTCCATGCTTGACCAAACTGCAATCCAAGGCAGTTTGTATCAGCTTGGGTAACCGCCATTGTTTGCGAAGTTGCCAGTCTAGGCAATATGGCTGACTGATTGCTGGTTTGCAAGGAGTAAGACGTGAGTAGGTTTTCGTTTTTTAGGATTTTTGTTTGTCGTGCTATTGCAATTTGAGATTTGTGATATAATGAGAAATTATAGCCTAGAGTTTATTCTTGGGGATTTTGATGATGTGCTTTCTTTAGTTTCATACCTTTATATTACTTGGATGGCTAGGATTTCTAGGTGCTATACAGTCCAATTCACGAAAGACATGGGTGTACTTCTGCACAGCAAACTCAAGCACCTCTTCTTTATATTTTATTGAAAGTGGATTAGTCGTTTTAGAGCATCACACTGTTAATTATGTTCCTTACAAGCAAAAACTATGCATTTGTCTACATGGATCTACCTTTTAATTTTATGATCATCACTTGATCCAATATGATATATGCAGCTTAGAAGCAAAAACTTTACTCTGTTCTAATGGAATTTCTTTGATAGTGTTGTTACAAACTTGGAGTCTATATACAAATTATGCATTCATGAGGCAAGTTAACCTTTGTAGGCTTTATCATATTTCTTTTCTGCTTGATTTTTTTAATAGCTTTCTCTTTGTGAGATTTGATATACTGAATCATTAAAACATATTTGAGTTGGTTGTTGTACAATTCATACATCTGTTGTATGGAGCACAGACTTGCTTAGTAAGAGCTCCTATGTAATTAACATCTGATCCAGTGCAGACTTTAGTAGACACGCACGATGACCGGATACGTTCAGTCTCCATTGTTTTGTTCAAACAGAAGATATGACCTCGCATACATGTATTTCCATTGTAATATAATGGAATATATATTAAAGGAAAGAATCATTTTGTATGCTTCAGATTCATACTGAAGGTGTGTCCTGTCTTTGCTGCAATTCTTCTTTTTTACATAATAGGAAAAGTTATGTATCAAAAAGGACACTCCCTAAGCATGTCATTACGGATTAGCTAACAAAGCCCACGCGATGAAGAGGATAATCAAATTGAGAGCCGCCGAAGAGGATAACAAAAGCCCATGCCACTTCTGCAGAAACATAGATATCTAGAATTTGTTATTTCTTCTAATTTTAATTTTCATGAGTATTTACATATGTACATAATGACAGAATATTTATCTTATAACTAAAATAGTGAAGTTGTGATTTAGATTGAGAGCCAATAATTTTAGTGATTTGTGTCCTTCATTTTAAAGAGAAACATATTCTCATTTTATGATGCACTTTATATACAATAACCATGCATAATTCCATGTCCAATTTTGAAGAGAAATATATGTAGAATAAAACTAATTATATTCAAATATCATGACCTTGAATAGGTCTCATTCTTTCTTCCCTGTTAACTGAGCATGTGATTCCTTGTAAATGTTCCTCAAAATATATTATCTGTGAGTTTCCAGTTTTATTGTCCCATGGTGGATTTCTTTTATGAATTCAAAAAAAAATTAGCTGCAAGATAATAAAAAATGTACGCCAAGTTCGCATATATTTCTAATTGCTATCACATTACCATAGAAAGTTCTTTAATTGTTTTATTAATTTTTTAAAATCACTAGCTTGTGCAGACGCATGGGTTGATGACTTGTTTTTCTAATTATATGAACATTTTAAAAAATAAAGACCTAATTAATTCCATGATCATTTTTCAAATATATTGACATTATTACAAATATAACACAAAAATGGTCATAAACATCTTTCAAATGCGCCATGTATAGTTTCAAATATGTTATTTAAAATAATACGTGATAAATATTTTTAAGATAAACTATGAACATTTTTTAACTACACATTGCGCACTTTTATGTATTTTATGTATATTTTTAAAATATATGATCAACATTTACATGTACATATAAGATTTCATGTTCTACAGTATAAATTTTATATTTTAAAAATGGGCTTAAAACTTAAAATACAAATAATAATTTGTATGAAAAAAATTAAAAGTAAAAGCAGCTCAAAATAGAGCAAGGGCCGAGCTAGGCGCATCAATAGACGGTTGCTTCGTTACGTTAAAAATCCGGAAAACAGTCCATTCATGAAAGAATAGTCTCTTTGTTTTTTAGTGGACAACGAACAAATAGTAGATCAATGAAACAGATGTAAATGAGCCACCAAAGAAGCACAACAGTAGATAAGCAAACGAACTGGTGCACCTTTGCTCGTTGTTTCGCGCGTAACACACGATATAGGAGAGCAACTAGCTGACGGTTACCCCTTAGGGGACGACGGCAAGGCTCAGTTTCACATACTTGGAGCACGCCAAGCAGTGGCAAAGCCACGTTAGACCTGTGCAGTCGCTTGACTACACAGAATTTTCGTGAGTCCATGACCCCCACCACGTTAGGCCCGTCTATTTAGCATTTGTTTTGGAAAACAATTAGCTGGTCCATAACAAAAATTACCTCCTTGGTCCCTTGGTTTTAGTGGATCGGGAAATATCCCAAAATAACGTACTTTTCTTCTTAAATTTCTCTAACTTTCCAACTTCTAGCTCGTGTATCGGAAGAAAGGAACTTCTCGATCGTGTGTTGTCAAGAAAAAAAACCTTATCGATCGTGCACATCTCAGTTTATCGCGGGAACATGGACAGCCGCCGTCAGCCGCAACCTCCTCCCGTCGTCCCGCTAGCCGTGAGGCGCGGAAACCTCCGGCCATCCAGGGCGTGAGCGACGCCGATGCACTGTTCGGCGAACCGCGAGCGACGCACCATCCAGCATCCGCGGGCACCCATTAATCCAGACTGAATTGATCTATAGTTCAATATTGTTGCCAGTATACTAATCAAACACCAGAACGTTCCCATATATCTACTAGTAAGCTTGTACGTGCAACGCACGTCTGAACTCTATCACATAATAATGAAAACAGTTGTATGGTTTTATATAGATTTTTCATCTGCAAATTTTTCACTAAAATAATGTTTGTTTGGGTGGAAAAAAATCAAATCACATGGACAAATGAAGAAGGTGTAAATAATATTAAAGATCAATGGAAATCTCTACTGAACATTGGTAGTCTCATATGCTTCCCATTGAACATCATACATTCTGTGAATTACCACTGCCCTAGGCAATCCACAATCCAGCTGTCTTGCTTGTGAAGATCTGATATTGCTCAGTTCATTCTAATATACATCTGCAGAATCGCGAAGTAAAAGCAGAGAGAAAGATTATACCGAATCTAGCGACCCTAATCAGATAGAGACATGAGAGAACAATTAAAAAAGACAATGAAAGAATTTAATGAATAAAATCTTATGCTTACGTATCAATCCATGAGAGATAACTATACTTATGCAAATTTTCATTACAACATTGTCGAATGTGTGATCAACAAAGACAAACTACAGTCGGCTTGTATCATGCATTATGATTTAACAGAGGCAGACAACAGAGCCAAACTAATGGAGATAATCATCTAGGTAGCTATAGGATGCATTATGATTTAATTCTCTCCCAAATATGCTTCCTATTAACTCCAAAATCTGATATTGAAATGACACAGTATTTGTCCTATCAGAATTTTTTTAGACAGAGGACCATCACATTTTGAAACTGTATACTCATGCTCAACTTTTTCCAGCACAAAGACTAAGTTGTATGTGTTGAAAAGTATCAATAGGATAAAGCATGTACCTGTACTAACCTTGGCAACATCAATGGCCTTGTCATTCCTTCAGAACAACCATAATGAAACTATTCTTGTCTTCTCTTTCAAATTGAAAGAGATAATATACATGAACAAAGCTTATTTCTGAAGATACATTGTTGCTAACACCCAGGGAGGTTATGGTCCAGATTGAATCGAGCTGCACTGGGTCGGTGGCTGGACAATGGTGGAGTTTCGGTTGCAGTGATGTGGCCATCGTGGTAGAGGCGAACTTCTGTGCTAAAATGCATTATAATGTCAGGTTAGAATCGAGCATTCTAGCAGATAAAGAAGGGATGGAGAGGGAGAGAGATGTCAGGTCGCTACCTTCTTGGTACCGATGGATGGAGCTACCCGTTCCGAGGAGATAGGGTGGAGGAGGGCGGAGCTGGCAGCAAGGAGCACACGTGTGGCCTCGTTCGCCGGCTCTACACAGGAATGGTTACTTAGCAAGGTTCACAAAGAAAGAATATAGAGCAAGAACAAAATCTGCTACTTACATAATGTAACAGAATCCTCTTTCATATGGATATATATAGTAGCGACCTGCCACATGTTAATATTTTGATAGAGGCTCCAACTTTGTCAGTGGTATTCTCCTCGAAAATAACCTGCAAGTCAAACAACTGTTTATGCAAGTAGCATATACTCCCTATGTCTCATAATATAAGAGCGCTTTTAACAATACATTAGTGTCAAAAACGCTCTTATATTATGGGATAGAGGGAGTAGTTCCCTTCTTTCCATAAGCTGGAATCACAATGTGCGTCAGTTGGTACAATTCTCAATGATTACCTTGACAGTGTTCATAAATGTCTGTATTGATGTTTCCATGACCGTTAGATATAAGTTAATTCAGATAAGCAATACCACCAACCTTTACCAAAATTCAGAGAAGCATGTACTGAATATTCATAGAATCATTTGTATAGTTGACTCATTGTATCTTTTCTCTCGGGTATACCATCTTGCATGACCAAGCTTGAGCAATGCAAATAACAGAACAATGCCACCATGCAAGAGAGAGACACCTGAGTGTTCAAATAAATTAAGGATTGCTCCTGTTGATGCATGATCATAATTACATTTGCATTGACATTAAAGTTGAGGAACAAATGCTATATCATTGATCCAAGAGATGCTAGCTACAAGTAAATATTTCACAGTATTACACCTAAAGTTTAACGTGCATATGCAAGAATCTCTATCTAATATTACCATCCCCACATTAATGTGACACAGTTGCCTTTTCCCATCTCTATATATATTTTTTCATACAATCTAGCTTGCAAAACAGGTGCAAGGAACAGACTGTTTCTGTGCAATAATATTAGAAAACATTAACCATGGCGGACATATATAAATATGTGATGAGCATTAACATGGGAAGACAAAAAAAAGGTAGTAAATTTCATGGACAAACCTTTCTTCCAGTCAATGTCGAGACATGGTCCGGTTTTGCAAATTCTCCCAATAGAAAGTGAAAGTGAAGCAGACTACAATATATAGGGTCCACAGATCATGGCTTCTACTCCGATTGAAATATTAATTCAATTTTCCTTCATGTACATATATTACGCCGCATATATCAATGCCCAAAGGAACCACTTCACCTGAGTGAAGCTTCAATTCTGAAAAGTGAAGTTCTCGATGTCCTACAAAAACAAATCTTATCAAACAAATCAAACAAGCTCAATGGGCTAAGAACAGAAGTCCTACAAATCAAAGAGGCCAACCCTTAAAAACTCAATTGTACCAAACATCCGAAGAATTTGCTAGCTTAGCAGTCAAGACCAAGCTATCAACATTTAACTGCAGTTGGCAAACAATATAGACTATCTATCTAGTTCACTAAAATGACAATGCATCCAGCGTTGTCAGTTATGATTAATGACCATTTACATCAAAATTTCATAATTCTCTGCCACGCATATACGCAATTAGAAGGATGAAAAAACTCAAAACAGATTATGAAGCATCTCTTGCATCAAATTGCAAGTAATTAAGCACTCTGGACGGACCCGGACGGCGACGAGATCATTGCTCTGTCCATCTCAGATTTCCTCTGTCCATCTATGAACCAGACCTACGTACCTCAAGGGTCTCTTAACTCTGGCCGTCTCAGAGCGGCTTTAGGCGGGCACTAACATTGATTATGTAATCTCCTCAAGATAAAAGAACATTATTCTGGAATTTAATATGTCATCACTTTTTTTTATCTGTTAGAGCACCCGGGAGGAAAAGCTTTCAAAATGGTGGGCATTCAGTTGTAGTTCTTTTTCATGCAGATAGGCCTTCCAACTTTCCAAGAATCTTACTCTGGATTAATTACATAACATACAGAAGTAGAGTCATGTTGGTGGTCTATTGAGCATAAAATTAAACTTTGTATAAAAGCAGGGCTGTTAAGCCTATTATTCTCTACAAGATTACCTTCGTAGAAGTATTACACAGTATCGAATTTTACGCAGCACAACAGTGTCTACTTTCAAGCATATTGAAGTACAATTATAGGTTTTATTTTAGTTAATATAGTGACACCGTTGTTTGGTTTCAAGTTTGGGAGTTACAGTGCATATCTCTCACCCGAGAAGCCATCAACGAGAGGCCTACCCATTCACAGATCAAATTTTGACAGATTCATGAATTGCTTAAATTTGTCAAATTTCCCAGTTAGGTCACCTGGGAGGCTGGGAATCCAGAAGGTTAAAGATTATTAAACCATCACAAGTCAAATAGCAGATAAATGGGAAATAAGAAAATATAGAAGTACATCAGCAGTGATTGCAGGTTCTAGTATATCAAGAAAAATACGACAATCATCAGGTCACAATACATCTAACGTCATACAGTTTGAAGAATCTAACTGGGACTTGGAAGAATTCACCAAACTATTATTATGAGCCAACAATTCCGTTTCAAAACATAATTGTTGAGATATATGATATTGAAAATTCCTTTCTTCAAATATCTTTCATATTTAAACTCAAAATATCTAGAAAATGAGAGCTTTGGCCTTCTTGTGATAACATGAAAGTAGCAGCTAGCAGCCATACTGCAACTCCATATTTTAGACTCTTTCAATGAATTCATAAGACATGCAAGGACCGCTCACAGTTCGGCGACAATGTGAGCAAAGCAAGTCAGCAAGCATATAATGATTTCCAGGCTGAGAAGAGTGTAGATAGACCTGCAATATTCTTATATACGACCCTGACCACTTATCCACTTCTCAAACAAACCATATACTAAAAGCTGGAATATAGATCATGAAAATGTTGCGATAATTCTGAATTTTGCAGTTCATAGAACACTATTAGTAGAAAGTAAGTAGTATTGTTCTGTGGGTTTAGTGAAACGGAAGCATGATTAGCATATCAAAATACTGTATTAGCCGACCATTGTATCTGGGAGAAGGACGGCGACGATGTCTCACATGGTCATCCATGATCGCAGAGGATGTAAATCGCGTGGTGGTCGGTAATGAACTGGGGCGATATGGATGCACCCGATGGACGTTTTGAGCACAATACTTGATACAATAGCCTTGATCTTTGTGACCCCTCTCCAAAGCTGCCTTTCTATCCTGAAATCTCCAGAAAAAATCAAAATCAAAATCCGAGACAGATGGTAGCCGGTGAGGGGAACTGACCACGTGCTACTGAAGTAACCCTCTGCTTTTCATGTTCCGAGAGGTCGAATTTCACGCTGGTTCTAGTTATACTTGCCAGCCTAAAACTATTTGGTCACATATGGACATGAAGTCAAACTGATTGTCCGGGAACTAAGTAGTTCAACACTTTTTCACTACTAAATAGTTGAATAGCTAAGGGATATGTATATCTTATACTGTTGTAAAAGTAGTTCAGTGATGGCCTTGTGTTCATGTTTCTTTCTGAAATATCTATGCATGGCCAAAGTCGCCAGAGCCAAAGGGAAAAACGAAAAGGAATCAAAACGCAGTCAGTTTGAGTGGTACCGACAATAATCTGGCACATCAAATTCACTACTTTCTTTTGTCAAACTGATTCACTACATTGATATATCCACAAAGTACAGAATTTGAAAATACAGATATACTACTAACTTCTACAATTCCGTCACAACAAACTGTTGAACCAATATGTATACAATGTTCCTCATACCATGGAGGGGAGCACGCCTGGTCGCGGGCATCGTCAGACTTGAAGTCATAGGAGAGGAGGTCGGAGCAGCCTCCCTGCCATGGTCGTGGTGGTCGTGGAGGAACGGCTCCGGTGACCCGCGGCTCCCGCGGCGAAGGGGGGGGGGGGCTCCCGCGGGGGCAGGCGAAGGGCGGCTCCGGCGGCGGCTGACAGCAAAGGGAGGAACGACGGGGCGGCGAAGGGCGGCTCCGGTGGCGGCTGACAGCCGCGGGAGGAACGACGAGGTGGCGAACTGCGCGCGGGAGGAACTGCTCAGGCGGGAGGAGGAGGGGGGCGAGAGTCGTGCGTGCGTGCGTTGTTGGTAGATTTCTTTTTTAACAGCGGGGCAGGTTAGCGATCGAATTAATGCGTGGCTTGTTGTGTTAAACACCGAAGGATTATGGGCCATCAGATATTATAGATGGACGGTTAAATTTGTTTGGATCTGCTTCTCTCTTTCTTTTATAATGGTAGTAGATAAATCCCATCATTTGTACGTTATCTTCCTTCTCTAACCTCGATGCCTCTTTCAATTTTCTTCTCTCACCAGCAATATTAGATTTTGGATGTAAGAGATGTGTTTTCTATTAACAGTCAGAATTGTAGATCCAATTTTCTTCTCTCACCGATGTTGTTGTGCATACATATCAATTATCACAAAGGGCTTGCTACAATAAATAAACACGTTTGCAATAAAGTAGGTTTTTTCATGTTCATAATCCGCCTAGAAAAATCATCATTAGAGAAGCCTTGACATCACAGGGTTATGATCCTGGCACCGCCACTGGCGCCAAGTGGTGCGTCCAAACGCCACCACGTGTCGTGTTCTGGGCACACCTTGTGATTTTTTTTCTTTGTGCATGCGTTTTAGGCATTTTGTTATTTCTAGGTTTTTTGGCTTGTTGGTTTTTGCTTGATTTTTCGTACATTTTCATGGAAATTTTTTGGGAGTTCTCATAAATCAATGCTTTTCTGCAAAAAGCACAACATGTGCTTCTGCGAGAGACACATGTGTGCTTCCCAGAAAAGGAAAAAGGATAGCTATGAGAAGCAAAACTTTGCTTGCGCGGAAAGCACCCAAAAAGGAAAAAGCACAACTATGCTTTCACCAAAAAAAGGGAAAGACACAACCTGTGCTTTCGGAGAAGCACAATTATGCTTCCCAAAACAGAAAAGTGCAGCTGTGCTTCCACCAAAATAGGGAAAACACATCATGTGTTTCTACGAGAAGTATAGTTGTGCTTTCGTGAGAAGCACAACTTTTCTTATGCGACAAGCACAACCTGTGGTTCCATGAAAAAAAAGGGAAAATCACAATCTGTGCTGCCTGAAAAAATGAAAATGCAATTGTGCTTCTGGGCTCCTTTATTTCTTTCATTTTTTTGTTTTTCGTTTACTTTTCTTTTTTCAGTTGCCGGTTTGTTTTGTTTTGTTTGTTTTTTCTAGCTTCATGGGTTTTTCATTAAAAAGTTCATCAAAATTTATTAACATTGGATCTAGTTTGGAAGAATTCGATGTGAAAAATCCAACAAAGAAAATGGATTGGGATTTGGAAACACTGTTCAAGAGATAATTTGTTTTCAAAAAATGAATCTACGAAAAAAATAGAAAACTTTGAAATTGGGAGAAGTGGTTGTGCGCCACTTGTCAGCACCAGAGAAGGTGGGAAGTGACCTTTTCAAGGGGTTGCCCTTAACTAGTGATTTTGGCGATATATGATGTTACCAGCAGGCGGAGGACCTATATATGACCGGTCGTTGCGGCACCAAGCATTCGTCCCCTCGATTAGGTCAGCCTATTAGCAGTTCGCACAACGTAAAATCCAAAAAACAGGAGAGCCCACGAGGGGATCGAACTCTGAAAATGCAAACTGCGAGCCCATGTGGGTAGCCAGTTGAGCTGATGACGGATGTTCATAACTAAGTAGCATGGAGCGGTAATAATTACCAACAGCAAGAGATCTAAGACATTTTTTAAACTTCAAAACACAATCTTTTGCAAAAAAATGTGATTTTTTTAAACGCGAACTATTTTCAAAATTGTGATTTTTTTCAAACACAAACATTTTTGAAACAACTCAAATAATTTTTTTAAAACATGGAACAGTTTTCATCTCTGAATTTTGTTTGAACAAGAGAATATTGTCTTGAATTTTTGTACGAACTTTAAATACATGAACATTTTTTACAATTACAAATAAATTTGAAAACAGGAACATTCTTCAAAATTCCAAGGAAAATTTGAAAACGCAAACATTTATTGAAACTCCCAAACAAAATTTCCAAACTTGATCAAATTTTGTAAGGGGGCACATTTTATGAATATGTGAGCTCGCTTGAAAATGGGGACATTTTATGAAACTCGTAACGAAATTTGAAAATGCGAACAATATTTGAAGATGCAAACATGATTTTGAATATGTGAACATTTTTTGAGACTCCCAAACAAAATTAAAAAATGTCAACTATATTTGAAACTGCCAAGATGTTTTGAATAAGTGAACTTTTCTGAAGATGGTAACATTTTCTGAAACTCTCAAAAATATTTGAAAAAATGACTGTTTTTTTAAATATGTGAATATGTTTTGAATTTCTAAAATTAACAAAACGGGACTATTTTCTGAAACTCCCGAACAGAATTCAAAAATGCGAACAATATTTGAATATGTTAAAAAAATTGAAAATGGTAACATTTTTAAACTCCCTAACAAAATTTGAAAACTTGAAAAGATCAAAAATACGACCATTTTTTAAAATATGTTAATATTTTGGAATTTGATGAGCATAATTTTAAAAATGGGAAAATATTTGAAACTCTCAATCAAAATTACAAATCCGAATAGTTTTTTAAGGGTGAATAGGTTCTAAATATGCTAATTTTACTTGAAAACATGAACATTTTTCGAAAATGCAAACAATTTTCTAAAATGTAAACAATTTTTTAATACGCAAACAATTTTTGAATATGTGAACCTTTTTTCGAAAAACGGGAACATTTTCTGAAACTCCTGAACACAATTTGAAAATACGAACAATTTTTTTGAAACACATAGATATTTTTAGTATGTGAACATTCTTGAATTTTATAAACAATTGTTTTGAAAACATGAACATTTTAGGGAAAACATGCATTTGTTAAAAATTCTGTTTTTTTAAATGAACTTGGAAAAAATATAAGGCAAAAAATAAAAAGATAAAGAAATGTGAAATAAAAAACCATTCAGAAAACTTATAGAAGGTTCCGAAAACCGGTAAAAACCGGCTGAGAACCTGCTATATGGTTCTATAGATGGGCCGGCCCAAAAATCATTGTCTCTCCTAAGTGCGATTGGTCGAATGTTTGACGCATAACACATCAGATAGGTTATCCACTAGTAGGTGTCTAAATCTACAAAAACCTTGGACACTTACCTCGAGGGGCACCGCAATATCTGAATTGTAGCGAGACCTAGCATTTTTATGAGAATATAGCGAGACCTAGCATAAACACACATCAGGCGCCTCCTTAAATGGGTCGGCCAAGCACGGATGAGGCCACAGATCACTCTCTCATTTTTCTTCTGTTTTCTGTTTCCATTTCTGCTTTTTGTTTATACTAGCAAATATGCTAAATATATATAATACAAAAAATACTTTACATAAAACATTTGCAAAAAAATAACCAAGCATTTAAAACATATTAAATGTCATAGAGAAATGTTTCTCATGTATACGAAAAATATACAATGTGTATGACAAAAGAAAATCATAAATTTTAAAAGATAAATCAACCGTTTAAAAATGTGAAGAAAGTCTTTCGAATATGTTAGTCAAGCGTTTGAAACTTAAAAAATATTAAAAAAATACAATGTTTATGAAAAGATGTTGATCATGTATTTAAAAATATTTAAACATGTATAAAGAGATGTGCGTAGTGTATAGAAAAATGTAAATGTTAATCATATAAATTAAAATATCAAAACATATATTTTTAAAATTTTAATTCTGTTTTTGAAAAGTTCCTGATGTATCCCAAAAATGTACATTGTGTGTGAAAAAATGGCCCGGATGTATACCAAAAATGCACATTGTGTGTGAAAAGATGTTTGCTGCGATTAAAAAATTGTTCAGCATGTATTGCAAAATGTTGACCATGTATTTAAATATGTTATTCTTGTATTTTAAAAATGTTAAACATGTATTAAAAATTTACTAAATATAAACCAAAATTTTAAATTGTGCATGGATAAAATTAGACATCAAAAAATATATTTTTTTCTAATATAATTTTAATCATGTATTGCTAAAATGCTAAACATGTATATAATTATGTTGCTGATGTATACAGAAAATGTTGTATTTATACTGAAAAAAGTTGCATGTGTTGGAGAAAAGAAATGGATGAATGTCTACAAATAAACAAAGAAAAAATGAAGAAACCCTATGGAAACCATATAATAAAAACCTAAGAAAACATATGCAAAAGAACTAAAACAATGAAAAGCAGGAAATAAAAGAAATAAAACCGATAAAAACCAAGAAAGAAACAAGGAAAAAGCAAAGAAAGAGATAACAATAAAGAAAAACGATGAAAAAAGAAAAACTGAAAGAGAAAATAAAATGAAAAGAAAAGAAAAAGGAAAGACCAGAAGAAGTGAAGGAGCGAGTGAACCTATCATAACCAAAGAAAAAAATTTGGCAATGGGCCAATCCAGTAGCTACAGATGGAGGAAACTTTTCGGGCGAGCATATATGTCACCATAAGCGAGATTTATAGCGAGATATAGTCCCCACGTGTCACTTTTGGGTGCGTCAACTATGTTCACCATGTATTGTTTCGCCAAGAAGTCGGTAACGTGAGCCTTCTCACTCGTCGCGAACAAAAAATCCTGGTGAGGTGGCCAAAAAAATTGGGATTATTATTTCCAGAAAAAAAATGTTCAACGCCAATACTGACTAAGCTTGAAACACCATAGAAACTTTACATACATTAACAATTGACAACGACTTTGTGTTGTTTTGTTATTGTACGTGTATGCCTATGTTCTTCAATAAAATGTTTTCAAATACATGATGACCATTTTCTAAAAAAACTGTGAACTTACTTAAAATACATGGTAATATGTTTATAATAAAACTTAATTGGTTTTAAAAATAAAAAAATTATGAAATACATGATGAACAATGTTAATGTACAATATAATCGTATTTTAAGCATACAGAACATTTTCTAAATACATGATGAAGATTTCTTGAAATACAAGATGAATAACTATATAGGACAAATCTTTTCAATACACAACTAACAGTTCTTGAAAATATCTGAAAATTTTCAAACTGCATGACTACCAATTTTTAAAATAGGGTAAACAGTTGTTAAATAAATTCTAAACATTTTTTAAAATCCACGATGAACATTTTACATAATACACAGTAAATACATTTTGAGATTCAATGAACTTTTTTAAAATACGAGATTAATATTTTTTGAAATACAAGATGAACTATTACAAAAAAACACTAGGAATAATTTTTTAAATACATGCTAAATACTTTTCTTAAATACACAATTAAAAATCCTAAAACAATAGAAAGTAATAAAAATCAAAATGAAAAACGAAAATTAAAAAACAAAGAGAATATAAACAGGAAAATAACAAAGGTGGACCAGGCTAAGGAGCAACACCTGCATGAAAAAGACCAAGGGTACCATTTCGAGGGGAACTCCTATGTGACGCATTCTGCGTCAACTAGGTGCGGCTTCGCACAGGAGCAGCTGACTGGCGGGCTTTGTGGGCCGCGAGGCGCGCGTTTCCCTGGTTTTGAACTGTTTCTACCGCTTCGTTGATTCTGCTTCGCGAAGCTGTTCCACTGATTGTTGTCCCTGCTGTTTTCCACTGTTTCTTCTGTTTCTACTGTTTCTTCTGTTTTCCTTGTATAAACTAAACAATGGTACAGTTTGAATTGTTTCCCAAAGAAACATGAAAGATAAAAACCTTGAATTTACTAAACAATGGTTGTAGGTTCCATTTTTATGAAACCAGGTGTTGTTCCTATTGATTCAACTAGTTTTTAATTATAAAAAACATGAAATTTCATTTTACATTTATTACAAAGTGGTACTTCTAAAACTGTCATAAAAGTGGTAAGCTTACATCTTGATGAAATTGAGTGATAATAGTATCACCAAGGCGTCATGAAAGACAAAACAAAATGTACATGTCTTACTGCTCGTTTTCATAACTGTTTCAGCTGTTTTCGGACATTGTTTACAGTTGAAGGTCTTGGAAGAAACTATCACTAGATCAGCAAGAGAAAAAAAAGATAGCTCTATCGGTAAGGAAACATTTTTCCCATGGAAGTATTCCTTTGAGTTGAATCTTGCAGTGCACTTCCCTTGAAGGTGACAGTATTAATGAGACCCTTGAGAATAGAAAGAAGAATTAGAAGAAACATATACGCGATTAGAAGAAATTAATTTCACTGTTCGGTATGAAAGAACAGGCTTTAAGAAAATAACATCTCTTTTGTTTCCATAGGAGAGAAAAAAATAGAGAACTTACATGTCTCTGCAGGAAAGAAGTTACTAACGGCAGCTGAATTTCATTGTCCTTGCATGTTACAATCTCAAAAAGAAATTTCTAACATAGAGCTTGTAAATCATCCTACAGTATTTTAACATGTGAACAAATTTTTGGAATATTTTTTGACATAGAGCTTGTAAATTTCATTGTTCACATATTTTTTGGAATATGTGATCAAATTGCGGAAACAGGAACAATTTTTTGAATTAGTAAAAAAATAAACATGTGGACAATTTTTTGAATTTGTAAACAAATTTGGAAACATGAACATTTTTTGAACATGTGAACAAATTTTATGAAAACCGAAAAGTTTGAATTTCCCAAACATTTTTCGGAAATTGAACATTTTTGGAGTTTGTGAACATTTTTATGAAGCATGAACAATTTTTGAATCTTGAGAACAAATTTGGAAGCGCGGATTATTTTTTGAAGCATGAACATTTTTTGAACCTTGAGAACAAATTTTGAAACGAAGAACAATTTTGAAAAATCCTGAACAAATTTGGAAGCATGAACAATTTTGTAAAGCACGAACATTTTTTGTTTCTTGAGAACATATTTTAAAATAGAGAACAATTTTGAAAAATTCCAAAAAAAATTGGAAGTGCGAACATTTTCGAGAAACGCTATTTTTGAGAAAAAAAACATGAAGGTTGTATGAAACAGCGAACACTTTTAGAAATTGAGGACAGAATTTGTAAAAACTCAACAATTTGGAAAATGCAAACAATTTTTGGAAATGGGCACATTTTTGTAATGTCTCCCAAAACCCGAACATTTTCCAAATTCGAAAACAAATTTTGGATACTTGAACATTTTTTAAAACTTGGAACATTTTTTGAAACTCCCGAACAAAACTTGAACACATGAACAGTTTTTAAAACTTGCGTACATTTTTTCGAAACTCCCGAACAAAAATTGAAGCATGAACATTTTTTGCAATTTGTGATTTTTTTTAAATGGAAACATTTATGGAAACTCGCAGCAAAATTTGAAAACATGTACATTTTTTGAATTTGGATTATTTTTTGAAACTCCCAAACATAACTTGAAACATGAACAAAAAGAAAATAAAAAGAAAAGAAAAAGGAATTGAAAGATGAAATAAAGAAACAGAAAAACGAAGAAAGAAAAAGAAAAGAAAGAAAAAACTATAAAGAAAAAGCAAACAGAAAAAACCAGTGAAAACCCGGTTCAAGAACCTTCCAGAAGGTTCCCAAAACCGTTCAGGAACCCTCCAGAAGGTTCCCAAAACCGGGACGCTGTAGCGCCTGTGCTATCTCGTGACTGGGCCGGCCCATCTTGATCGCTAGTCGCTCGCTTCTCTGTGCGAAGCCTCGACAGCTGGACGCAGCGAGTGTCCAATAGGGTTTTCCCATTTCGAGCGCGTGCGGGTGAAAACCGAAGAAACCTTATTAGTAAGCTGAGGCCCATATGCAGGAGTATGTAGGCGAGGGGTAATACAAATTCACAATTATTTTTTCTTTTAGATTTAAACTCGGAATAGTTGAGATATATATATTCTTCAGTCAAGCCTATCTCTTGCTTAATGCAATTTCTAAAGGGCGCCTTAAGTGCCCATTCCTTCTATTTCCACAATCGGGCGCACACCCTCTTCTTCGTGCAGAGCCGGCCCATCTCATTTTCTTCTATTTAAAAATGCACAAACCTGTTTGCCAGGGGCATTGTCCGAACCGGCCATCTCGCTTCCACCCGACCACCTCACCATTTTTGTTCACTTAAAGATTTTTTCCTTCTCTATTTTTTATTCTTTCATGGAATGGTTTTGTTGGTTTTTTAGTTTTATTTTCATTTTTCTTGGCAGGGTTTTTGTTTATATTTTCCTTTGTTATTTTTCTTTCATTTTTCTTGTTTCTTTTTTGCTAAATGCCTATTTTTTTTAAATCTCTGAACTTTTTTGCAAATTGATGATTTTTTTCAAACTCGTGAACCTTTTTTCAAAATTGATGAGCTTTTTTCAAACTCAATGTTTTTTTTGAAATTGAATAATTTTTTTTCGAAATTGGTGTGTTTCAAATTTAATGAACATTTTTAAAATTTCCGAACTTTCTTCCAAATTCGATAAACTTTTTTCAAAATGATTAAAAAAATCAAATTCCTGAACTTTTTTTTATGTTTGTGAACTTCCTTTAAAAATTCATGAACATTTTTAAAAGAACGATTTTTTCTGATATTTCCATTTTTTCCGGATTTTGTAATCTTTTTTCTTATTTTTCAAAATTCAATGGTCAACCGGTCAACCATGATTGAGCGAACGAAGGCAACATGGGACGGGTGAAGACAGCCTGGGCTGGCCTAGTTTGTGGGTGCATAAGCGCTAAAACTAGAAACCGGCGCTGATTGCGCCCTTTAGGAGCTCCCATTGCTTAAAGTGAGCACTAAGGGCTGCTCACCAATAGCACACCCTAACATGGGATAGATGCAAAACAGCGAAGCCAATGTTCTTCTGCTCCTGTGACGATTGAAATTCCTCCTCATCGTTGGGCATTTTGATTTTCCTTTTTTTTCCTCCGGTCAATTCGTACGTGCATGTGCAGTGTGGCATTATGTATTTTGTTTCTTCCTTTTTCTCCTTCTCTTTTTCTGTTATTTTCCTTTTTTATGACCACCCTCTAAATTACAAAAAGAAAGAGAATACTTTCTAAAAATTACATAAAAAGATTTAAATGTGCAAACACTTCTCAAACACACATGAATATTTTTTGAAAATGTGAGGAACAGCTTTTGCGACAATCCTTTTCTTATTACATGATGAATATTACCTCCGTTCCAAGTTAGTTGTCTTAGATTTGTGTAGATACAGATGTACCTAACACTAAAAAAATGTCTTGATAGACCCATATCTAGACAAATCTAAGACAATTAATTCAGGATAGAGGGAGTACTTTTTAAACACACGCTGAACTTTTTCTACGTGACGAACAACTTCTAATACGCAATAGTGCTTTTTTGTATTACACAATAAGAACTTTTTAAATACATGATAAGCTAATTATAATACATGATGAATATTATATGCAATAAACTAGTCTTAAATACAACATGAACAAATTCTAAATGTAGCGAATTAAAATATCAAATGCACAGTGAAGAATTTGTAATACACAATGGTTGTTTTTTAATATGTGGCAAAAAATTGTAAATAGATGATGGTCATTTTTAATAGATGGTGAACATTTTTAGTAGGCAATGAACATTTTTTAGTACACTATGCACATTTTTTAGGACACATAATGAACTACACTATGCTCGGCCAGTTCTTCTATGCAGCAAGTCTAGCGGTGAAAAAGACCACGTAGTAAGCCGAATGTACAGGCCAAAAAATCCGTTTGCTGGGCCGGTCCACTTGAGTGGGATATAGATGCAGCTCTCGGGATTTCAAAAAATGTTCGCGCTTCTAGAAAATTGTTCAGAATTCAAAAAAATTTCTCATTATCAAATTTGTTCACAAATTAAAAATATTTTATGTTTTCAAAACATGTTCAAGAATTTAAAAAATGTTTCTGTTTTAAAAGATTGTCCCTGTTTTTGAAAAACAACATTCACATTTTCAAAAAATATTCTCATTTAGAGCATTTTAAAATTGTCAAATTAAAAATATCCATGTTACTTCAAAAACACGGACAAAAATTAAAAGAAAACCAGGGAAACTCTCTGCTACAGTAAGCGTGCCGAAACGCTACGATAATTCATCGTTCAGTACCAGCCCGAATCTCTCGCTACCTCTCGTGGTGGGCGGGCATGACGGCCTCGTCTCTACCTCTTGTGTACGACGCGTCGCGAGGGCAGGAGCAGGACGCGGCCTCCATGCTGAGGATGCGTGGACGGCATGCACGTCGTCTTCTATGTGTGCGTGCCCGGATTCGCCCAGGACCCTCGGCCGGGTGTGCACTATGTGCGCGTGGACGCCCGCGCTGCGGTGCCGGTGCTATCATGGGGCCTGGAGGACGACACCGCGTGTGTGCTCGCCGATGCCGACAACGCGCTCTGGAGGGAGCTCACCATGAAGTTGTGCTGGAGTGTGCTCGTCGCTCCCCATCGACGTCATAAGTAACGGTGATCCTGGGGAGGCTCACCGACGACCTGGACCTCTCGAGGGTGGCGAGCTCTTGCACCGGGCTGGGCCGCCCCATGGCCGACCACAAAAGCGAGCTCTGGAACCGTAGGTGCAAGTCAGTGTGGAAGTGCATCAACAACTTGCTAAGGATGATCTAGCTAGGGAGTGACACAACACCTGTGAGGCAGGATTTTTTACCAGAACATTTAGTCATCTTTTTGATCCAACCATCTGAGCTTTAGATTTACCTTCCACCTTGATGTTATCTTCTTTATTTACATACCACCTTGATGTTATCATGGTCGAATCTCACGAGTAAAAATATATTATCTTCACTCTTCTGTTCGCTTGATGATTAGCAAACTATTTCTCTTAAATATAGTACCCCCACATTCCATATTATTGACACTGCTTTAGTACAACTTTGTTCAATTAATTTCGGTAGGAAGGAATACTAGTAACATTCTTTGGTATACTAGCAAAGCAGTGCCCGTGCTTTGCTACGAAGCTATGGAAAAAGGAGTTAGACCACCGACTGGTTGTTTCGCAGTTAATGGTTACAGAGAGGAGCAAAAATAGAATGGAAGATGGTGCTGCAATTGTTGGAGAATCTTAAGCAACCATAGCAAGTCCTTCTTTAAGATATAAAGTGAGAAAATATTTCCAATTTTGAAACATACGAGAATGGGAATGGAAGAATTGGTTTAGAATAGAAACTAAAACCAAGAGCATGATTTTGAGCTGCATTTGTTGTGTTTTTTTACAAGAGTGTTGTGCTAATAACTAATAGTGTGTTTGTTTATTTGTGTGGGATCTAACATATGAGTAAAAGTACATTTGTTTATTTATATCCCTTGTGTGGGATCTAACATATGAGTAAAACTAGCCCCACATGAGTAGAAATGTATTTGTTTATGTCATGTTGGTTCCACATGTGAGTTCACCATCAACTTCAACTTTTATGAATAGGAAAGATGATGCATATGCGTGAACCATTTTGTGTGTTTTGTGATACCCTTCCTATTAATCGAGCATAAGTCATTCCATCCATACACTTTCCGCCTAATCGGTGTTCAATCTGACGGTATACCTTTTGTAACATACACATTGTATATTATTTATCTACTCGGCGTTCAAAGACAACCTAAATGAATATATTAAACTCTGTATATATTTGGATTGGGGAAGTATTCTCCGCTACTACTTTTAACCAGTGAAACCCCGTACAGTATCACCCTCTGTCAGAAGGAGCATGGAATGTGTGGGCTTCCGTAGCAAAAGGAAACGGTTCCCTTCCGGCCGACCGACCGAATGACGCTCTGGTCGAGCGCGAGCCATTTGATCTGGCTAGATCAAACAACGCGCAACTCCTTCTCTCTTTATCTTTGTTCAATCGAATAAACTGGGACCACATAGTCCAAAGGGGCGTTGATCCCACTAGTATAAAACATGACTTTGATCATAACTCAATATAAACATTAGTCCTGGTTGCATTACGAACCGGGACTAATGTGAGCATTAGTTCCGGTTCGAGCGGCTAAAGGCATTAGTTCCGGTTCAAATGAGACCTTTAGTTCCGGTTTGAGACAAGAACCAGGACTAAAGGGTGCAATGCCCTTTAATCCCAGTTCGTATCTCAAACCGGGACTAAATGGGTTCGGGTCTCAAACTCTACCCCTCCCCCTCCCGTGTATCGTCATTTCAGTTTTGAAAAAAGAACAAAAGAAAATGATAAAAACTTCAAAAAATAAAATCCTTCAAGATGCAGTTATATTACTACATCTATTAGTTAGGAAAATTAAAAAAAACGTAAATTTGTACATGTTTTGTAAAAAATGTTATGAAAAAGTAAAACGGCTATAACTTTTGCATACGAACGATGTCGGGAAAAATGTATAATATATCAAAATGTTCAGCACAAAAATCCGCATCCGATTTTGACCGCCGTAGGCCATTTTGCAACCTTATAGAATCCTAAAATTCTAAAAGGAAACAAAAGTTATGATCAAATTTTAGTTTTTTTTTAAATTTTGGTTAAATCTGGTCAAACTACTTATTTAAGAAGTATTAGTGTTACTAAATATTTATTCAAGAATATTAGTGTTACTAAATAATTATTTCAGTTTTTTTTGAATTTTGGTCAAATCTGGTCAAACTGTGGTCAAGCAATGGTCAAACTACTTATCAAGAAATATTAGTGTTACTAAATAATTATTGTTTTTTTAGAATAATAGATTCAAACTCAAACAGTGAAACGTGTGACTTCATGCTCAAGCTAAACTCCTGAGGGTTAATAGGATTGACATCTTACTATTGTCAGGAAAACAACAAGTGCAGACTTGGAAACGAGGGGCAATAGAACCCGGAAGTTAAGCGTGCTTAGGTTGGAGTAGTGAGAGGATGGATGATCGGCTGGGAAGTTAGATGATTTGGAATGATGAGGGGTGATTAATGAAGAGGTTAAATTAAGTAGTGATGAGGGGGTGATTAGAGACTAAATTGTAAAGTAATTCAAAAATCAGGATTTTTTTTAAATCAAACTTTTTTTCGTAAATTTTTTTAGACACCAACATGACTAAAGGAAATCTTACAATTTTTTTGTTTTTTTAATTTTTACAGCGGCCACGTGGAGGGCCTTTAGTCCCGGTTCGTAACAGAACCGACACTAAAGGGGGGGGGCTTTAGTACCAACCCTTTAGTCCCGGTTCTCCCGGTTCCAGAACCGGGACTAAAGGCCCTCTGGAACCGGGACAAATAGGCCTTTTTCTGCTAGTGTCCCCTCCTCTTTTTCCTATTCCCCACGCTGCTCCTGCCATGGCCGGACCTTGAGCTTGCTGCGCCGTGGTCGTGCCCTAGCCATCTATCGACGACCTCTCACCCACATCGCTCATTCTCCCCTAGCACACCTTATTCTCTCCTCCTAGTGCCCCCTCCCTGCTATGGATGGACCCCACACTCCTCATCACCTACATCCAGCTCCATCTCCCAACAATAATGGGTGAACTCCACCCCCTTCATCACCCACCCGCCATTCCTCTTTTCCCGCAACAACCATTGGAGAAGCTACAACCGGCCGGGGGAAAAGCTGAGACCGCAGTCAGAGGTGCTAGAACCTGTTTGGGGAAAAGCTATCACTCCAGTTGGAGGTGCTGGAACCGGCGTTATTTTTTGCTGGAATTGCATTATTTTTTTGCTAAAATCGCTTTAATTTTTGCTGAAATCGTGTACATTTTTGTTGGAACCGACTATTTTCTTTCCTCAACTGACTATAGGAGTTTTGTTGTTTAGATTTTTTTCCAGAACCGGTGTTAATTTGTGTTGTAACCGGCTAGTTTTTTGCTTCAACTAACTACCGAAGTTTTTGTTCATTGAGATTGTTTTTGCTGGATCTGGTGGAAATCGGTCAGAGTTTGTCTTCGATTGATCCACTTGCATCCGATCTTCGTTCATGTTTCTACAAGTTTGATCCTTCTAATTTACGCTTCTCTTCACTGGGCCGGTTGTCATTCTGGTGTGCTGGTTCTATTGGGCTTTAGCACAATGATTTCCCGATTGTCTACTAGGACAAGGTTTGCCTTACTCCTGTGAGGGAGAAACGATGATAGTGGATAGTTTTGGGAAACTTTTATGGACCAGTACAAACCATTTTCAGAACCTTTCGCCAAGTTTACGTGTGGTTTCTTTATTACATTTTCTATGCTTGTCTTTGTTGTTTTTAATGGTTTTCCTTTTGTTTTTTTATTTTCATTTTTCTTCAATTTTTCCTTTTTCTCATCGGTCAAATATGTGTCAACTTTTTCTAAATGTAAGTTGAACATTTTTTGTATGCGGGTTAAACATTTTTTAATAAATGTTGCACATTTATCCAAAAAAAACATGTTGAACATGAAGGAAATATGCCCTAGAGGCAATAATAAAGTTATTATTTGTATTTCCTTAGATCATGATAAATGTTTATTATTCATGCTAGAATTGTATTAACCGAAAACTTAGTACATGTGTGAATACATAGACAAACAGAGTGTCCCTAGTATGCCTCTACTTGACTAGCTCGTTAATCAAAGATGGTTAAGTTTTCTAGCCATGGGCATGTGTTGTCATTTGATGAACGGGATCACATCATTAGAGAATGATGTGATGGACAAGACCCATCCATTAGCTTAGCATAATGATCGTTTAGTTTATTGCTATTGCCTTCTTCATGACTTATACATGTTCCTATGACTATGAGATTATGCAACCTCCGAATACCGGAGGAACACTTAGTGTGCTATCAAACGTCACAACGTAACCGAGTGATTATAAAGATGCTCTATAGGTGTCTCCGATGGTGTTTGTTGAGTTGGCATAGATCGAGATTAGGATTTGTCACTCTGATTGTCGGAGAGGTATCTCTGGGCCCTCTCGGTAATGCACATCACTATAAGCCTTGCAAGCAATGTGACTAATGAGTTAGTTGCGGGATGACGCATTACAGAACGAGTAAAGAGACTTGCCGGTGACGAGATTGAACTAGGTATGATGGTATCTTGGGCAAGTAACATACCGATGACAAAGGGAACAACGTATGTTGTTACGCGGTTTGACCGATAAAGATCTTCGTAGAATATGTAGGAGCCAATATGAGCATCCAGGTTCCGCTGTTGGTTAGAGATGTGTCTCAGTCATGTCTACATAGTTCTCGAACCCGTAGGGTCCGCACGCTTAACGTTCGATGATGATTTGTATTATGAGTTATGTGATTAAATGTACTGAAGTTTGTTCGAAGTCCCGGATGAGATCACAAACATGACGAGGAGTCTCAAAATGGTCGAGACATAAAGATTAATATATTGGGCGATGTTATTCGGACACCGGATGAGTTCCGGGGGTCATCGGATAAATATCAGAGTGCCGGGGGGTTAACGGAATCCCTGGGGGAACTAATGGGCCTCTATGGGCCTTAGTGGAAAGAGAGGAAGGGCCGGAGGGCCTGGCCGCCCCCTTGGGTCCGAATTGGACTAGAGGAAGGGGGGCGGCGCCCCCCTTTCCTTCCCTTCCCCCTCTTCCTTCCTTCCCCCTCTCTTCCTTGTTAGAAACCTACTAGGAATAGGATTCCTATTCCAAGTAGGAATCCTACTTGGGGCGCGCCCCTATAGGGCCAGCCGGCCTCCCCCTTGCTCCTTTATATATGGGGGCAGGGGCACCCTAGAACACACAAGTTGACAGTTGTCTTAGCCGTGTGCGGTGCCCCCTCCACAGATTTCCACCTCGGTCATATCGTTGTAGTGCTTAGGAGAAGCCCTGCATCGGTAACTTCATCATCACCGTCATCACGCCGTCGTGCTGATGAAACTCTCCCTCAGCCTCATCTGGATCAAGAGTACGAGGGACGTCACCGAGCTGAATGTGTGTAGATCGCGGAGGTGCTGTGCGTTCAGTACTTGATCGGTTGGATCGCAAAGACGTTCGACTACATCAACCGCGTTACTTAACGCTTCCGCTTTCGGTCTACGAGGGTAATGATACGTCTCCAACGTATCTATAATTTTTGATTGTTCCATGCTATTATATTATCTGTTTTGGATGTTAATGGGCTTTATTTTACACTTTTATATTATTTTTGGGACTAACCTATTAACCGGAGGCCCAGCCCAAATTGCTGTTTTTTTGCCTATTTTAGTGTTTCGCAGAAAAGGTATATCAAACGGAGTCCAAATAGAATGAAACCTTTGGGAGCGTTATTTTTGGAACAAACGTGATCCAGGAGACTTGGAGTGGACGTCAAGAAACAACCGAGGAGGCCACGAGGTAGGGGGCGCGCCCACCCCCTGGGCGCGCCCTCCACCCTCATGGGCCCCTCATTGCTCCACCGACCTACTTCTTCCTCCTATATATGTCCATATACCCCGCAAACATCCAGGAGCACCACGAAACCCTATTTCCACCGCCGCAACCTTCTGTACCCAAGAGATCCCATCTTGGGGCCTTTTCCGGAGCTCCGCCGGAGGGGGCATTCATCACGGAGGGCCTCTACATCAACTCCATGGCCCTCCGATGATGTGTGAGTAGTTTACTTCAGACCTTCGGGTCTGTAGCTAGTAGCTAGATGGCTACTTCTCTCTCTTTGGATCTCAATACAAAGTTCTCCTTGATTCTCTTGGAGATCTATTCGATGTAATCTTCTTTTGCAGTGTGTTTGTCGAGATCCAATGAATTGTGGGTTTATGATCAAGTTTATCTATGAACAATATTTGAATCTTTTTTGAATTCTTTTATGTATGATTGGTTTATCTTTGCAAGTCTCTTCGAATTATCAGTTTGGTTTGGCCTACTAGATTGATCTTTCTTGCAATGGGAGAAGTGCTTAGCTTTGGGTTCAATCTTGCGGTGCTCGATCCCAGTGACAGAAAGGGAAACAACACGTATTGTATTGTTGCCATCGAGGATAACAAGATGGGGTTTACATCATATTGCATGAGTTTATCCCTCTACTGTTGGGTTTCGTAGTAATTTCAAAAAAATTTCTACGCACACGCAAGATCATGGTGATGCATAGCAACGAGAGGGGAGAGTGTTATCTACGTACCCTCGTAGACCGAAGTGGAAGCGTTGATGCAACATAGAGGAAGTAGTCGTATGTCTTTCCGGTTCAACCGATCCAAGCACCGTTACTCCGGCACCTCCGAGTTCTTGGCACACGTTCAGCTCGATGACGCTCCCCGGGCTCCGATCCAGCAAAGCTTCGGGGGAGAGTTCCGTCAGCACGACGGCGTGGTGACGATCTTGATGTTCAACCGTCGCAGGGCTTCACCTAAGCACCGCTACAATATGACCGATGTGTAATATCATGGAGGGGGACACCGCACACGGCTAAGGAACGATCACGAAGATCAACTTGTGTGTCTATGGGGTGCCCCCTGCCCCCGTATATAAAGGAGTGGAGGAGGGGAGGGCCGACCCTCTCTATGGCGCGCCCTAGGGGAGTCCTACTCCCACCAGGAGTAGGATTCCCCCTTTCCTAGTCCAACTAGGAGTCCTTCCATGTAGTAGGAGTAGGAGACAAGGAAGGGGAAGGGAGAAGGGAAGGAAGGAGGGGGCGCAGCCCCTCCCCCTAGTCCAATTCGGACTAGGCCTTGGGGGGGCGCGCGGCCTGCCCTAGGCAGCCCCTCTCTCTTTCCCGTATGGCCCAATAAGGCCCAATACTTCTCCCCCGTATTCCCGTAACTCCCCGGTACTCCGAAAAATACCCGAACCACTCGGAACCTTTCCGATGTCCGAATATAGTCGTCCAATATATCGATCTTTACGTCTCGACCATTTCGAGACTCCTCGTCATGTCCCCGATCTCATCCGGGACTCCGAACTCCTTCGGTACATCAAAACTCATAAACTCATTATATAACTGTCATCGAAACCTTAAGCGTGCGGACCCTACGGTTCGAGAACAATGTAGACATGACCGAGACACGTCTCCGGTCAATAACCAATAGCGGGACCTGGATGCCCATATTGGCTCCTACATATTCTACGAAGATCTTTATCGGTCAGACCGCATAACAACATACGTTGTTCCCTTTGTCATCGGTATGTTACTTGCCGAGATTCGATCGTCGGTATCTCAATACCTAGTTCAATCTCGTTACCGGCAAGTCTCTTTACTCGTTCCGTAATACATCATCTCACAACTAACTCATTAGTTGCAATGCTTGCAAGGCTTATGTGATGTGCATTACCGAGAGGGCCCAGAGATACCTCTCCGACAATCGGAGTGACAAATCCTAATCTCGAAATACGCCAACCCAACATGTACCTTTGGAGACACCTATAGAGCACCTTTATAATCACCCAGTTACGTTGTGACGTTTGGTAGCACACAAAGTGTTCCTCCGGCAAACGGGAGTTGCATAATCTCATAGTCATAGGAACATGTATAAGTCATGAAGAAAGCAATAGCAACATACTAAACGATCGGGTGCTAAGCTAATGGAATGGGTCATGTCAATCAGATCATTCACCTAATGATGTGATCCCGTTAATCAAATAACAACTCTTTTGTTTATGGTTAGGAAACATAACCATCTTCGATTAACGAGCTAGTCAAGTAGAGGCATACTAGTGACACTCTGTTTGTCTATGTATTCACACATGTATTATGTTTCCGGTTAATACAATTCTAGCATGAATAATAAACATTTATCATGATATAAGGAAATAAATAATAACTTTATTATTGCCTCTAGGGCATATTTCCTTCAGTCTCCCACTTGCACTAGAGTCAATAATCTAGTTCACATCGCCATGTGATTCAACACTAAGAGTTCACATCACCATGTGATTAACACCCATAGTTCACATCGTCATGTGACCTATACCCAAAGGGTTTACTAGAGTCAATAATCTAGTTCACATCATTTATGTGATTAACACCCAAAGAATACTAAGGTGTGATCATGTTTTGCTTGTGAGATAATTTTAGTCAACGGGTCTGTCACATACAGATCCGTAAGTATTTTGCGAATTCTATGTCTACAATGCTCTGCACGGAGCTACTCTAGCTAATTGCTCCCACTTTCAATATGTATCTAGATCGAGACTTAGAGTCATCCAGATCTGTGTCAAAACTTGCATCGACGTAACCTTTTACGACGAACCTTTTGTCACCTCCATAATCGAGAAATATTTCCTTATTCCACTAAGGATAATTTTGACCAATGTCCAGTGATCTACTCTTAGATCACTATTGTACTCCCTTGCTTAACACAGTGTAGGGTATACAATAGATCTGGTACACATCATGGCATACTTTATAGAACCTATGGCTGAGGCATAGGGAATGACTTTCATCCTCTTTCTATCTTCTGCCGTGGTCGGGCTTTTGAGTCTTACTCAATTTCATACCTTGTAACACAGCCAAGAACTCTTTCTTTGACTGTTCCATTTTTGAACTACTTCAAAATATTGTCAAGGTATGTACTCATTGAAAAAACTTATCAAGCGTCTTGATCTATCTCTATAGATTTTGATGCTTAATATGTAAGCAGCTTCACCGAGGTCTTTCTTTGAAAAACTTCTTTAAAAACACTCCTTTATGCTTTGCAGAATAACTCTACATTATTTCCGATCAACAATATGTCATTCACATATACTTATCAGAAATGTTGTAGTGCTCCCACTCACTTTCTTGTAAATACAGGCTTCACCGCAAGTCTGTATAAAACTATATGCTTTGATCATACTATCAAAGCGTTTATTCCAACTCCGAGAGGCTTGCACCAGTCCATGAATGGATCGCTGGAGCTTGCACACTTTGTTAGCTCCTTTTGGATCGACAAAACCTTCCGGCTGCATCATATACAACTCTTCTTCCAGAAATCCATTCAGGAATGCAGTTTTGACATCCATTTGCTGGATTTCATAAAATGCGGCAATTGCTAACATGATTCGGACAGACTTAAGCATCGCTACGGGTGAGAAGGTCTCATCATAGTCAATCCCTTGAACTTGCCGAAAACCTTTTGCGACAAGTCGAGCTTTGTAGATAGTAACACTACTATCAGCGTCCGTCTTCCTCTTGAAGATCCATTTATTTTCTATGGCTTGCCGATCATCGGGCAAATCCATCAAAGTCCATACTTTGTTCTCATACATGGATCATATCTCAGATTTCATGGCTTCAAGCCATTTCGCGGAATCTGGGCTCACCATCGCTTCTTCATAGTTCGTAGGTTCATCATGATCTAGTAGCATGACTTCCAGAACAGGATTACCGTACCACTCTGGCGCGGATCTCACTCTGGTTGATCTACGAGGTTCAGTAGTATCTTGTTCTGAAGTTTCATGATCATTATCATTAGCTTCCTCACTAATTGGTGTAGGTGTCGCAGAAACAGGTTTCTGTGATGTACTACTTTCCAATAAGGGAGTAGGTACAGTTACCTCGTCAAGTTCTACTTTCCTCCCACTCACTTCTTTCGAGAGAAACTCCTTCTCTAGAAAGGATCCATACTCAGCAACGAATATCTTGCCTTCGGATCTGTGATAGAAGGTGTACCCAACATTTTCTTTTGGGTATCCTATGAAGACGCACTTCTCCGATTTGGGTTTGAGCTTATCAGGTTGAAACTTTTTCACATAAGCATTGCAACCTCAAACTTTAAGAAACGACAGCTTAGGTTTCTTGCCAAACCATAGTTCATACATTGTCGTTTCAACAGATTTAGATGGTGCCCTATTTAACGTGAATGCAGTTGTCTCTAATGCATAATCCCAAAATGATAGTGGTAGATTGGTAAGAGACATCATAGTTCGCACCATATCTAATAAAGTACGGTTATGACGTTCGGACACACCATTATGCTGTGGTGTTCCAGGTGGCGTGAGTAGTGAAACTATTTCACATTGTTTTTAACTGAAGGCCAAACTCGTAACTCAAATATTTGTCTCCGTGATCAGATCGTAGAAACTTTATTTTCTTGTCACGATGATTTTCCACTTCACTCTGAAATTCTTTGAAATTTTCAAATGTTTCAGACTTATGTTCCATCAAGTAGATATACCCATATCTGCTCAAATCATCTGTGAAGTTCAGAAAATAACGATACTTGCCGTGAGCCTTAACACTCATCGGACCGCATACATCAGTATGTATTATTTCCAATAAGTCAGTTGCTCGCTCCGGAGAACGGAGTCTTAGTCATCTTGCCCATGAGGCATGGTACGCAAGCATCAAGTGATTCATAATCAAGTGATTCCAAAAATCCTATCAGCATGGAGTTTCTTCATGCGCTTTACACCAATATGACCTAAACGGCAGTGCTACAAATAAGTTGCACTATCATTATTAACTTTGCATCTTTTGGCTTCAATATTATGAATATGTGTATCACTACAATCGAGATCCAACAAACCATTTTCGTTGGTGTGTATGACCATAGAAGGTTTTATTCATGTAAACAGAACAACAATTGTTCTCTAACTTAAATGAATAACCGTATTGCAATAAACATGATCAAATCATATTCATGCTCAACGCAAACACCAAATAACACTTATTTAGGTTCAACACTAATCTCGAAAGTACAGGGAGTCTGCGATGATGATCATATCAATCTTGGAACCACTTCCAACACACATCGTCACTTCACCCTTAACTAGTCTCTGTTTATTCTGCAACTCCCGTTTCGAGTTACTAATCTTAGCAACTGAACTAGTATCAAATACTGAGGGGTTGCTATAAACACTAGTAAAGTACACATCAATAACATGTATATCAAATATACTTATGTTCACTTTGCCATCCTTCTTATCCGCCAATCACTTGGGGTAGTTCCGCTTCCAGTGACCAGTCCCTTTGCAGTAGAAGCACTTAGTCTCAGGCTTAGGACCAGACTTGGGTTTCTTCACTTGAGCAGCAACTTGCTTGCTGTTCTTCTTGAAGTTCCCCTTCTTCCCTCTGCCCTTTTCTTGAAACTAGTGGTCTTGTCTACCATCAACACTTGATGTTTTTCTCGATTTCTACCTTCGTCAATTTCCGCATTACGAAGAGCTTGGGAATCGTTTCCGTTATCCCTTGCATATCATAGTTCATCACGAAGTTCTACTAACTTGGTGATGGTGACTAGAGAATTCTGTCAATCACTATCTTATCTGGAAGATTAACTCCCACTTGATTCAAGCGATTGTAGTACTCAGACAATCTGAGCACATGCTCACTAGTTGAGCGATTCTCCTCCATCTTTTAGCTATAGAACTTGTTGGAGACTTCATATCTCTCAACTCGGGTATTTGCTTGAAATATTAACTTCAACTCCTGGAACATCTCATATGCTCCATGACGTTCAAAACGTCTTTGAAGTCCCGATTATAAGCCATTAAGCATGGTGCACTAAACTATCAAGTAGTCATCATATTGAGCTAGCCAAACATTCATAACGTCTGCATCTGCTCCTACAATAGGTCCGTCACCTAGCGGTGCATCAAGGACATAATTATTCTGTGCAGCAATGAGGATAAACCTCAGATCACGGATCCAATTCGCATCATTGCTACTAACATCTTTCAACACAATTTTCTCTAGGAACATATCAAAATAAACACATGGAAGCAACAACGCGAGCTATTGATCTACAACATAATTTGCAAAATACTACCAGGACTAAGTTTCATGATAAATTTAAGTTCAATTAATCATATTACTTAAGAACTCCCACTTAGATAGACATCCCTCTAATCCTCTAAGTGATTACGTGATCCAAATCAACTAAACCATTTCCGATCATCACGTGAGATGGAGTAGTTTCATTGGTGAATATCGTTATGTTGATCATATCTGCTATATGATTCACGCTCGACCTTTCGGTCTCCGTGTTCCGAGGCCATATCTGTATATGCTTCTCTCGTCAAGTATAACCCGAGTATTCCGCGTGTGCAACTGTTTTGCACCCGTTGTATTTGAACGTAGAGCCTATCACACCCGATCATCACGTGGTGTCTCCGTACGAAGAACTTTCGCAACGGTGCATACTCAGGGAGAACACTTCTTGATAATTAGTGAGAGATCATCTTATAATGCTACCGTCAATCAAAGCAAGATAAGATGCATAAAAGATAAACATCACATGCAATCAATATAAGTGATATGATATGGCCATCATCATCTTGTGCTTGTGATCTCCATCTTCGAAGCACCGTCGTGATCACCATCGTCACCGGCGCGACACCTTGATCTCCAACGTAGCATCGTTGTCGTCTCGCCAATCTTATGCTTCCACGACTATCGCTACCGCTTAGTGATAAAGTAAAGCATTACAGCGCGATTGCATTGCATACAATAAAGCGACAACCATATGGCTCCTGCCAGTTGCCGATAACTCGGTTACAAAACATGATCATCTCATACAATAAAATTTAGCATCATGTCTTGACCATATCACATCACAACATGCCCTGCAAAAACAAGTTAGACGTCCTCTACTTTGTTGTTGCAAGTTTTACGTGGCTGCTACGGGCTTAAGCAAGAACCAATCTTACCTACGCATCAAAACCACAACGATAGTTTGTCAAGTTGGTGCTGTTTTAACCTTCGCAAGGACCGGGCGTAGCCACACTCGGTTCAACTAAAGTTGGAGAAACTGTCACCCGCTAGCCACCTTTGTGCAAAGCACGTCGGGAGAACCGGTCTCGCGTAAGCGTACGCGTAATGTCGGTCCGGGCCGCTTCGTCCAACAATACCGCCGAACCAAAGTACGACATGCTGGTAAGCAGTATGACTTATATCGCCCACAACTCACTTGTGTTCTACTCGTGCATATAACATCAACACATAAAACCTAGGCTCGGATGCCACTGTTGGGTTTCGTAGTAATTTCAAAAAATTTCCTACGCACACGCAAGATCATGGTGATGCATAGCAACGAGAGGGGAGAGTGTTGTCTACGTACCCTCGTAGACCGAAGCGGAAGCGTTGACGCAACGTAGAGGAAGTAGTCGTACATCTTCCCGGTTCAACCGATCCAAGCACCGTTACTCCGGCACCTCCGAGTTCTTGGCACACGTTCAGCTCGATGATGCTCCCCGGGCTCCGATCCAGCAAAGCTTCGGGGAAGAGTTCCGTCAGCACGACGGCGTGGTGACGATCTTGATGTTCAACCGTCGCAGGGCTTCGCCTAAGCACCGCTACAATATGACCGAGGTGTAATATCGTGGAGGGGGGCACCGCACACGGCTAAGGAACGATCACGAAGATCAACTTGTGTGTCTATGGGGTGCCCCCTGCCCCCGTATATAAAGGAGTGGAGGAGGGGAGGGCCGGCCCTCTCTATGGCGCGCCCTAGGGGAGTCCTACTCCCACCGGGAGTAGGATTCCCCCTTTCCTAGTCCAACTAGGAGTCCTTCCATGTAGTAGGAGTAGGAGACAAGGAAGGGGAAGGGAGAAGGGAAGGAAGGAGGGGGCGCAGCCCCTCCCCCTAGTCCAATTCGGACTAGGCCTTGGGGGGGCGCGCGGCCTGCCCTAGGCAGCCCCTCTCTCTTTCCCGTATGGCCCAATAAGGCCCAATACTTCTCCCCCGTATTCCCGTAACTCCCCGGTACTCCGAAAAATACCCGAACCACTCGGAACCTTTCCGATGTCCGAATATAGTCGTCCAATATATCGATCTTTACGTCTCGACCATTTCGAGACTCCTCGTCATGTCCCCGATCTCATCCGGGACTCCGAACTCCTTCGATACATCAAAACTCATAAACTCATTATATAACTGTCATCGAAACCTTAAGCGTGCGGACCCTATGGTTCGAGAACAATGTAGACATGACCGAGACACGTCTCCGTTCAATAACCAATAGCGGGACCTGGATGCCCATATTGGCTCCTACATATTCTACAAAGATCTTTATCGGTCAGACCGCATAACAACATACGTTGTTCCCTTTGTCATCGGTATGTTACTTGCCCGAGATTCGATCGTCGGTATCTCAATACCTAGTTCAATCTCGTTACCGTCAAGTCTCTTTACTCGTTCCGTAATACATCATCTCACAACTAACTCATTAGTTGCAATGCTGGCAAGGCTTATGTGATGTGCATTACCGAGAGGGCCCAGAGATACCTCTCCGACAATCGGAGTGACAAATCGTAATCTCGAAATACGCCAACCCAACATGTACCTTTGGAGACACCTGTAGAGCACCTTTATAATCACCCAGTTACGTTGTGACGTTTGGTAGCACACAAAGTGTTCCTCCGGCAAACGGGAGTTGCATAATCTCATAGTCATAGGAACATGTATAAGTCATGAAGAAAGCAATAGCAACATACTAAATGATCGGGTGCTAAGCTAATGGAATGGGTCATGTCAATCAGATCATTCACCTAATGATGTGATCCCGTTAATCAAATAACAACTCTTTTGTTTATGGTTAGGAAACATAACCATCTTCGATTAACGAGCTAGTCAAGTAGAGGCATACTAGTGACACTCTGTTTGTCTATGTATTCACACATGTATTATGTTTCCGGTTAATACAATTCTAGCATGAATAATAAACATTTATCATGATATAAGGAAATAAATAATAACTTTATTATTGCCTCTAGGGCATATTTCCTTCATCTACATCATGTCATCTTGCTTAAGGTGTTACTCTGTTCTTATGAACTTAATACTCTAGATGCATGCTGATGCTGGATAGCAGTCGATGTGTGGAGTAATAGTAGTAGATGCAGGCAGGAGTCGGTCTACTTGTCATGGACATGATGCCTATATACATGATCATACCTAGATATTCTCATAATTATTCGCTTTTCTATCAGTTGCTCGACAGTAATTTGTTCACCCACCGTAATACTTATGCTATCTTGAGAGAAGCCACTAGTGAAACCTATGGCCCCGGGTCTATTCTCCATCATATAAGTTTCCAATCTATTTTATCAATCTTTACTTTCAATATATATCATAAAAATGCCAAAAATATTTATCTTATTATTATTATATCTATCAGATCTCACTCTTGCAAGTGGCCATGAAGGGATTGACAAACCCTTTATCGTGTTGGTTGCGAGGTTCTTATTTGTTTGTGTAGGTACGAGGTGACTCACGCGTGGTCTCCTACTGGATTGGTACCTTGGTTCTTAAAAACTGAGGGAAATACTTACGCTGCTTTACTGCATCACCCTTTCCTCTTTAAAAGAAAACCAACGCAGTGCTCAAGAGGTAGCAAGAAGGATTTCTGGCGCCGTTGCCGGGGAGATCTACGCCAAGTCAAGACATACCAAGTACCCATCACAACTCTTATCCTTCGCATTACATTATTTGCCATTTGCCTCTCGTTTTCCTCTCCTCCACTTCACCCTTGCCTTTTTATTTGCCCTCCTTTTCCGTTCCCCTTCTCTTTTCCAGTTTGCCTCTTTTGCCTGTTTCTTGTTTGCTTGTGTGTTGGATTGCTTGCTTGTCACGATGGCTCAAGATAATACTAAATTGTGTGACTTTGCCAATACCAACAATAATGATTTTATTAGCACTCTGATTGCTCCTCTTACCGATGTTGAATCTTGTGAAATTAATACTACTTTGCTGAATCTTGTCATGAAAAATCCGTTTTCTGGCCTTCCTAGTGAAGATGCCGCTACCCATCTAAACAACTTTGTTGATTTGTGTGATATGCAAAATAAGAAAGATGTGGATAATGATATTGTTAAACTTAAATTATTTCTGTTTTCGCTCAGAGATCGTGATAAAGCTTGATTTTCATCTTTGCCTAAAAATAGTATTGATTCATGGAATAAGTGCAAAGATGCTTTTATCTCTAAGTATTTTCCTCCCGATAAGATCATCTCTCTTAGAAACGATATTATGAATTTTAAGCAACTTGATCATGAGCATGTTGCACAATCTTGGGAGAGGATGAAATTAATGATACGTAATTTCCCTACACATGGTTTGAATTTATGGATGATTATACAAAAAATTATGACATATTGAATTTTTCTTCTAGAAACCTTTTAGATTCGGCCACGGGAGGCACTTTTATGGAATTCACTTTAGGAGAAGCTACCAAACTCCTAGATAATATTATGGTTAATTATTCTCAATGGCACACTGAAAGATCTACTAGTAAAAAGGTGCATGCAATTGAAGAGATTAATGTTTTGAGTGGAAAGATGGATGAACTTATGAAAGTGTTTGCTAATAAGAGTGCTCCTAATGATCCTAATGATATGCCTTTGTCTACTTTGATTGAGAATAATAATGAATCTATGGATGTGAATTTTTTTTGTAGGAACAATTTTGGTAACAACGCGTATAGATGTAATTTTAATTCTAGGCCGTTTCCTAGTAATTCCTCTAATAACTATGGTAATTCCTACAACAATTATTATGGAAATTATAATAAGACGCCCTCTGATTTTGAATCTAGTATTAAATAATTTATTAGTTCACAAAAAGAGTTTCAATGCTTTGATTGAAGAAAAATTGCTTAAGATTGATGAGTTGGCTACGAACGTGGATAGAATTTCTCTTGATGTTGATTCTTTGAAACTTAGATCTATTCCACCTAAGCATGATATCAATGAGTCTCTCAAAGCCACGAGAATTTCCATTGATGAGTGCAAAGGAAGAACCGCTAGGATGCGTGCTAAGAAAGATTGCTTTGTGAAGGCGTGTTCTTCTAGTTTTCATGATAATAATGATGAAGATCTAAAAGTTATTGATGTGTCCCCTATTAAATCTTTGTTTTGCAATATGAATCTTGATAATGATGGGACTGGATATGAGTCAACTTTAGTTAGAAGGCGTCCCAATGATTCAAAGTTTTTAGATCTTGATGCAAAAATTGATAAAAGTGGGATTGAAGAGGTTAAATCTTTAAATAGAAATGAACCCACTATCTTGGATTTCAAGGAATTTAATTATGATAATTTCTCTTTGATAGATTGTATTTCCTTGTTGCAATCCGTGCTAAATTCTCCTCATGCTTATAGTCAAAATAAAGCTTTTACTAAACATACCGTTGATGCTTTGATGCAATCTTATGAAGAAAAACTTGAGTTGGAAGTTTCTATCCCTAGAAAACTTTATGATGAGTGGGAACCTACAATTAAATTAAAATTAAAGATCATGAACGCTATGCTTTGTGTGATTTGGGTGCTAGTGTTTCCATGATACCAAAATTTTTGTGTGATTTGCTAGGTTTCCGTGAATTTGATGATTGTTCTTTAAACTTGCACCTTGCGGATTCCACTATTAAGAAACCTATGGGAAAGATTAATGATGTTCTTATTGTTGCAAATAGGAATTATGTGCCTGTAGATTTCATTGTTCTTGATATAGATTGCAATCCTTCATGTCCTATTATTCTTGGTAGACCTTTCCTTAGAACGATTGGTGCAATTATTGATATGAAGGAAGGGAATATTAGATTCCAATTTCCGTTAAGGAAAGGCATGGAACACTTCCCTCGAAAGAAAAATAAATTACCATATGAATCTATTATGAGAGCCACTTATGGATTGCCTACCAAAGATGGCAGATCTATCCTTGCTTTTATGCCTAGCTAGGGGTGTTAAACGATAGCGCTTGTTGGGAGGCAACCCAATTTTATTTTTATTCCAAGCTTTTTGCTCCTGTTTAGTAATAAATAATTTATCTAGCCTCTGTGTTGGTTGTGTTTTTTGTGTTTAATTAGTGTTTGTGAAAGTGCGTTATATCGACTAGAGGGGGGTGAATAGGCGATTTTTATGAATTCTTCACTGAGGAATTTCAGGGTGAGGAAATTCCTAGGTGAAGAACTACTTGCAGCGGAATAAGTACTCAGAAGTAAACATAACATAACAAGAGCATGGTCTTCATGATGAAATGAAAACAAGCATAGAGTACAGAAAGCGTAAACACAGGATAAACAAAATGAAGACAAACAGGCTGAAGAAATTGAGCTGAGGAAATAGAGAAATTCTTCAACCAAAGTGTTCAAACAGATATGAAAAAGCACACAACACAGAAATGAGGAAATGGAAGGGTTGAGGAAATGGAACCAGGTAGCTTGGTGAAGACAATGATTTGGTAGACCAGTTCCAACTGCTGTGACAGTTGTACGTCTGGTCAGGGCGGCTAGGTATTTAAACCTGAGGACACACAGTCCCGGACACCCAATCCTGAACACGCAGCTCAGGACACTTAGTCCTCACCGTATTCCCCTTGATCTAAGGTCACACAGACCTCGCCCAATCACTCGTGGTAAGTCTTCAGGTGACTTCCAAACCTTCATAGACTTGGTCACTCGATGATCCACAATTTCCTCTTGGATGCTCTAGACCATGATGCCTAACCGTCTGGAATATGCACAGTCTTCAAAGGTAACAAGCGTCGGATCCACGCAGAATCAATCTCTTCAGTGATGCTCAATCACTTTGGGTTTGTAGGTGTTTGGGTTTGGGTTTTCCTCACTTGACGATTTTCACTCAAAGTCCTCGGAGGATGGGATGCTCTCAAATGACAAGTGTCAGTTTCTCTCGGAGCAGCCAACCATCTAGTGGTTGTAGGGGCGGCTATTTATAGCCTAGGGAGCAGCCCGACATGATAAGACATAAATGCCCTTCAATGATATGACTGTTAGGTGGGTAGATATTTTGGGACAGCTGGCGCATAGCACATCAACGGTCGGAATTATGAGTATCAAATTCCTCAGGGCTATCATGTTCCTCACTATGTAGGCAATCCACACTGGCGAATTCCTAACTCCTCAGTCAGATCAAATTCATCAGAGACTAGAAGAACTTCATATCTGTCACTGAAGAAATTGACTGAACTGTATGAGATTTCCAATGGCTTCACTCGAAGGGATTGGTAGGTGTAGGATTTGAGTTGAGCATCACTTGGAAATTTTTCCTTAGTATTTCCTCGACCCCCTTTAACAGTACGGTGTTTCCTATGACTCAAGAAAGAGAAAAAGAAACTATGAAAACGAAAGTCTTCATGCTTCATGTTCCTCGAATGAATATCAAGTCTTCAGGATTACACCAATTTCTTCACTTTCAAAGTCTTCAGAAATCCAAAGTCTTCAGTTGAACAACTTAATTTCTAGGGGTCGACTTTCTCTGTAAATATCAAATTCCTCATAGACTAATAGACCCGTGTACACTCACAAACGCATTAGTCCCTTAACCTATAAGTCTTCAATACACCAAAATCACTAAGGAGCACTAGATGAACTTACAATCTCCCCCCTTTTGGTGATCGATGACAATATAGGTTAAGTTTTCAACGGGGATAAACATAAGAAGTGTAAATACTGATATTGTGGAATTTGATTGCAAGATATAGAAGAACTCCCCCTGAAGATGTGTATAGTGAGTGAGGGAGTCCTGGATTAGGGGGTCTTCGGACAGCCGGACTATATCCTTTGGCCGGACTGTTGGACTATGAAGATACAAGATTGAAGACTTCATCCCGTGTCCGGATGGGACTCTCCTTGGCGTGGAAGGCAAGCTAGGCAATACAGACTCGTATATCTCCTCCCTTGTAACCGACCCTGTGTAACCCTAGCCCCCTCCGGTGTCTATATAAATCGGAGGGTTTAGTCCGTAGGACAACATACAATCATACCATAGGCTAGCTTCTAGGGTTTAGCCTCTACGATCTCGTGGTAGATCAACTCTTGTAATACTCATATCATCAAGAACAATCAAGCAAGATGTAGGGTATTACCTCCATCAAGAGGGCCCGAACCTGGGTAAACATCGTGTCCCCTGCCTTCTGTTACCATCCGCCTTAGACGCATAGTTCGGGACCCCCTACCCGAGATCCGCCGGTTTTGACACTGACATGGTGCTTTCATTGAGAGTTCCACTGTGTCGTCACCGTAAGGCTTGATGGATCCTTCAATCATCAATAGCGATGCGGTCCACGGTGAGGTTTTCCTCCCCGGGCAGATCTTTGTATTCGGCGGCTTCGCACTGCGGGCCAATTCACTTGGTCGTCTGGAGCAGATCGAGAGCTACACCCCTGGCCATCAGGTCAGATTCAGAAACTTGAACTACACGTCCGACATCCGCGGGGACTTGATCTTCGACAGATTCAAAACCATGTCAGGTGTGCCCCACAGTCACGACGAGCATGGGGTAACTCTGCCGTCGGACAATGATCGGGAGATCGCATCTGCAACTACTCCGGCCATCAATCCAGAGCAAATCGCTCCATCCGAGAGCGGAGGGATAGACCCTGCCATGGAGGCCGCACTCTCAGCGGCGATAGAACCAGATACTGACTTCACCGCTTACGAGAGCCGTGTCGCCGAACCATTGGATTCTTCTCCGGCCACGGACTCCGAGCCGCCTGCATCCGCATCCATCGAATCCGATTGGGCGCCGACCATGGAGTTCACCTCCGCGGATATCTTTCAGCACTCAACTTTCGGCGATGTGCTAAATTCATTGAGGTCCCTCTCCCTATCAGGAGAACCTTGGCCGAACTATGTCCGACTAGAATGGGATGCGGACGACGAAGAAATTTGCTGCCCACCCACTACCCACTTAGTAGCCACTGTCAACGATTTAACTGACATGCTTGAGTTTGACTCCAAAGACTTCGACGGTATGGACGACGATGCAGGAGAAAAACAGGAACCACCGCCCACAGGGCGCTGGACCGCCACCTCAGCATATGATATATATATGGTGGACACCCCCAAAGAAGGCAATGGCGACGAAACAGTGGAGGATGACGCCTCCAAGAAGCAACCCAAGCGCCGACGTCAGTGGCGCCGCTCTAAGTCCCGCCACAGCAAAAGTAGTGATACCGGCACAGGAGATAATAACACTCTGGATAGTGCCGAAGACAACAACAATCCCCTCTAGCATGATGTAGAGCCGGAGGACGAGCAAGCTAGCCGTCCAGAATGGGAAGCAGATGGAGAACCGGAGGAGGACAATTACATGCCTCTCTCCGAAGACGAGACGAGCCTCGGCGATGAAGAATTTATCGTGCCTGAGGACCCCGTCGAGCAAGAGCGCTTCAAGCGCCGGCTTATGACCACGACAAATAGTCTAAAGAAAAAGCAGCAACAGCTTCAAGCTGATCAAGACTTGCTAGCAGACAGATGAACCGAAGTCCTTGCGTCCGAGGAGTACGAACTCGAGCGCCCCTCCAAGAGTTACCCAAAATGCAGGTTGCTACCTCACCTTGAGGAGGAAGCATTGAAACCTCATTTACCAGTGTACAATATGGCTGACCGGCCACTATGTGGCCGAGCCAGAGAGGCGTTTCAGCCTGATGTTCAGCCTGCACCCCACCGCCACTCAATCAAAAAAACTAAGGCCCATGGCAACACAGGGGACCTATGAGACGTATTGGACAGTAAGGCAACACAAGGTCAATATACGGGTCATGGGCACGCGTGCCAACACGGGACGATGATCGTCACGTCAGATACACCAAGAGTAATCCGGCCGGGCCGAATACAATAGACAAGACTCATACGAACTGCGTCGGGATATAGCCCGGCACAGCGGCGCCGCACACCCCCTATGCTTCACTGATGAAGTTATGAATCATGAATTCCCGGAGGGTTTCAAACCTGTAAATATCAAATCATATGACGGCACAACAAATCCCGCTGTATGGATTGAGGATTTCCTCCTTCACATCCCCATGGCTCGCGGTGATGATCTACATGCCATCAAGTACCTCCCACTAAAACTCAAAGGACCAGCTCGTCATTGGCTGAATAGCTTGCCAGCAAACTCCGTAGGCAGTTGGGAGGATCTGGAAGACGCATTCCTGGACAACTTCCAGGGCACTTACGTGCAGCCACCGGATGCTGACGACTTGAGCCATATAACCCAGCAGCGAGGGGAATCGGCCCTACAATTCTGGAGATGGTTCCTGACTAAGAAAAACCAAATCGTCGACTGTCCGGACGCAGAGGCCTTAGCGGCATTCAAGCATAACATCCGTGACGAATGGCTGGCTCGCCACCTTGGCCAGGAGAGGCCGAAATCTATGGCAGCCCTCACAACACTCATGACCCGCTTTTACGCGGGCGAGGATAGCTGGCTGGCTCGCAGCAACAACACATCGAGGAATCCGGGCACTTCAGATACCAAAGATGCCAACGGTAGGCAACGTCATAACAGATCAAAGCACCGCAATAACGGCGATAACACAAAAGACACGACAGTCAATGCCGGATTCAGAGGCTCTAGATCCGGTCAGCGGAAAAAGCCATTTAAAAGAAGTACTCCGGCTCTGTCCAGTTTGGATCGCATACTGGATCGCTCGTGTCAAATCCATGGCACCCCCGACAAGCCAGCCAATCACACCAATAGAGAATGCTGGATGTTCAAGTAGGCCGGCAAGTTAAACGCCAAAAACAAGGACAAGGGGCTACACAGTGATGACGAGGAGGAGCCCAGGCCGCCGAACACAGGAGGACAGAAGGGGTTCCCCCCACAAGTGAAGACGGTGAACATGATATACGCAACCCACATTCCCAAGAGGGAGCGGAAGCATGCACTAAGGGACGTCTATGCGATGGAGCCTGTCGCCCCAAAGTTCAACCCATGGTCTGCTTGCCCGATCACCTTTGATCGCAGGGACCACCCCACTAGCATCCGTCATGGCGGATCCGCCGCACTGGTCCTAGACCTCATCATCGACAGATTTCACCTCACTCGAGTCCTTATGGACGGCGGTAGCAGACTAAACCTGCTCTATCAGGATACAGTGCGGAAAATGGGTATCGATCCCTCGAGGATCAAACCCAGCAAAACCACCTTTAAAGGCGTCATCCCAGGTGTAGAGGCCCATTGCATAGGCTCAATCACACTGGAAGTGGTCTTCGGGTCACCGGACAACTTCCGAAGCGAGGAGTTAATCTTCGATATCGTCCCGTTTCGCAGTGGCTATCACGCATTGCTCGGACGAACAACATTTGAAAAATTTAACACAGTGCCGCATTACACGTACCTCAAGCTCAAGATGCCAGGACCTAGGGGGGTCATAACGGTAAATGGAAACACAGAACACTCGCTTTGCACGGAAGAGCACACTGCGGCCCTCGCAGCAGAAGCACAAAGCAGCCTTTCAAGACAAACCACCAAGTCAATGATACAGCCCCCGAACACCTTTAAGCGTGTCCGGAGTAAACTGCAACAGGATCGCCTGGCATGTTCAGAGCTCACCTAGCAAATCGGCCCCCGTCCCAGTCCCAGTCAAGCGACGAAATCCGTGCCGCGCGTACATAATTACGCACTGAAAATACCATGGACATAGGCGGGGGCATGATCAGGGCACATCCCGCAATGCGGCTTAACCTCCCTAGGGGCTGTATATCTTTATCATTTCTTTTCTCTTTCAGGGCCTAACTCTCTGGAAGCCCTTTCCGACAGTATGATTGCCGGACACATTACGGGAAGGAACTACCAAGGCGGCAAGAAGCTAAGACGTACACGGGAACCCCCAGGTGGTCTCTAATAATAATACCCGCTTTCTATATGCAGCTTGCCCTGGGATAGGACATTTCGAATTGTCCTACTTTCTACTTATTGCACTACTTGTATGAGTACACATCGACGTATTATTTAAATAACAATGCATATCAGTAGTTTATCATTGCATTATTTTAGTTTTTCTCTCTCTCTTATATGTCCACCTACAACAATCCGCACCCGCACGTTTGGGTATGGTCAGCACGCCAGGGGCTTTCGTTTACCCCATAATACGACACAAGAAGTCCGAACACTTTCGACAGTGCGGCACCCCAAACTTATAGCATTATATGCCTCCGCTCCGAATCATGTCTTTGGTCAAATGTTGGGTTTGCCCGGCTCCCATGCTTTGGTACCTTACGTTCCGCTATATCAGCTAAGGTAGCAGGGGGAGAAATACTGCGATTGTGTCCCAGTTCTTCCGAACGAGCACCTCAGTAGAGAAAGCCAAAAACTGACTGTCATGATAAGGTGAGAGACTGGTCGCTGTTCGAGAGGTCTCAAGTCCTTAAAGACTTTTTCCGCTTCGGGCGAGGAGTCGGCCTTGTCCGGCTTAGGCGTGTATAGCGCCCCAAATTCGGCCTTCTGAACACTAGGGGCTTCGCCAAAGTTTAAAATTGTAGACTTCTATGGCTAAGTGAGAGTGATAAAGCCTTATAGTCCCATTACTTGGTTTGCTCCGCTGAACACCTCCCTTGAAGGACCCAAAATTGGGGTAAAGAGTGCTCAGATTTATCTCGAACACCCCAGTACTAGTTACATGGGGGCAGAAGCCAACGACTGGCCAACTCTCAGATTTTATAAACGGCCGCACAAAAGGTAATATTTTAAATTAGAAAAGTGTCGCATGGCGCAAATGAACTCGTTTCATATTACAGGATCACACGAGCAGGTTCATTCAAAAATTACATCCTTGGCACACTCATCCGCCACTAGGCGGGAACCCTTCAGGACACTCTCATAATAATTTTTGGGGCAGTGGTGCTCCTTGCCCTCCGGCGGCCCCTCCTTCACAAGCTTCACGGTGTCTAGCTTCGCGCAGTGCACCTTCGCCCGGGCAAAAGCCCTGCGCGCGCCCTCGATGTAGACGGACCGCTTTATGACTTCAAGCCGTGGGCAGGCATCCACAAGCCGCCTCACCAGACCAAAGTAGCTGCCGGGCAGGGGCTTGCCGGGCCACATCTGGACTATAAGGCCCTTCATGGCCTGTTCGGCCGCCTTGTGAAGCTCAACCAATTGCTTCAGCTGGTCACTCAAGGGCACCGGGTGTTCGGTGCCAGTATACTGAGACCAGAACAACTTATCCGTCGAGATCCCCTCCTCAGCTCGGTAAAACTCTACGGCATCCAGTACACTACGGGGAAGATCTTCAAATGCTCCTGGAGAGCTCCGAACTCGGGTAAGAAAAAGGAAAGTCTCCTTCATGTGCTTGCTTTGCATAATGAATGCCTTACCCACCGCTATCTTCTTCACCGCGTCAATCTCCTGGAGGGCCTTGTGGGCTTCGGCCTTGGCGCTCCAGACGCTTTCCAGCACCTGCGCGAGCTCGGACTCTCGCGTCTTAGAGTCAAGCTCCAAGGACTCGTGCTTTTTGGTGAGAGCCTCGAGCTCTTGCTGCACCTCGCCTACTCGGTCTTCTTGCTTCTCCCGTTCAATGCGCACCTTGTCCGCTCTGTCTTCGGCCTCGGACAGTGCCTTCCTCAAGGTTTCCACTTCGGTAGTGGCCCCTGGCAAATTCATGATGATCCTATTACTTTACACCCGAATTTATTTTTAACTATATAGACAGGGGTATTTCTTACCTTTGCTCTCCTCGAGCTGCCTCCTGGTAAGGCAAGCTCGTCCTCAGACCGCTTCAGGTCCCGCTTCAGCGCAGAGACCTCCGCAGTACACGTAGCAGTGGCCAGCAGTGAAGCCTGCACATACACATATACATTTTTTCCGATTAGACTCTTGAGTTATCATTTGATCCTCTATTCGGCCTTTCTTTGCAAACGCCGAATAGAGCATCAGGGGCTATTGTCCATGCGGTAATATTTTCCTATACTTTCATTGCTTACCTCAAAGCCTGTTAGGAGGCTGGCACAAGCTTCGGTCAGTCCGTTTTTGGTGGACTGAACTTTCTCAATCACCGCACTCATGATAGTGCGAAGCTCTTCGTTGATGGAAGTGCTGCGAAGCACTTCCAGCAAGTTGTCCCGTGCCTCTGGATGGACAGAGGACACCGGCACGGGCGGCTTCCCCCCCTAACGGGGGATCGCCTGCCGGAGTCCGGAACCATTGAAGGTTCCGGTGCAGTGTTCGGCTTGGGGCCGAACCTGGAGCCCATGGGAGTCCAGCTCTCTTTGTGCCCAAGGTCCGGAAGGTCGCCTCGAGGCGCCCCCAGGACTGCCTCCCCTTGGCTCGGTGCCTGTTGAGACAACACCTCGACGTTGTCCGCAAGGCAAGGAGTGGAGTGTTGGAAATATGCCCTAGAGGCAATAATAAATTGGTTATTATTATATTTCCTTGTTCATGATAATCGTTTATTATCCATGCTAGAATTGTATTGATAGGAAACTCAGATACATGTGTGGATACATAGACAACACCATGTCCCTAGTAAGCCTGTAGTTGACTAGCTCGTTGATCAATAGATGGTTACGATTTCCTGACCATGGACATTGGATGTCATTGATAACGGGATCACATCATTAGAAGAATGATGTGATGGACAAGACCCAATCCTAAGCCTAGCACAAGATCATGTAGTTCGTATGCTAAAGCTTTTCTAATGTCAAGTATCATTTCCTTAGACCATGTAAACGGAGAGGTATCATTTCCCGGATACCGTAGGAGTGCTTTGGGTGTGCCAAACGTCACAACGTAACTGGGTGGCTATAAAGGTACACTACAGGTATCTCGGAAAGTGTCTGTTGGGTTGGCACGAATCGAGACTGGGATTTGTCACTCCGTGTAAACGGAGAGGTATCTCTGGGCCCACTCGGTAGGACATCATCATAATGTGCACAATGTGATCAAGGAGTTGATCACGGGATGATGTGTTATGAAACGAGTAAAGAGACTTGCCGGTAACGAGATTGAACAAGGTATCGAGATACAGATGATCGAATCTCGGGCAAGTATTGTACCGCTAGACAAAGGGAATTGTATACGGGATTGATTAAGTCCTTGACATCATGGTTCATCCAATGAGATCATCATGGAACATGTGGGAGCCAACATGGGTATCCAGATCCCGCTGTTGGTTATTGACCGGAGAGTCATCTCGGTCATGTCTGCATGTCTCCTAAACCCGTAGGGTCTACACACTTAAGGTTCGGTGACGCTAGGGTTATAGATATTAGTATGCGGTAAACCGAAAGTTGTTCGGAGTCCCGGATGAGATCTCGGACGTCACGAGGAGTTCCGGAATGGTCCGGAGGTAAAGATTTATATATGGGAAGTCTTGTTTTGGTCGCCGGAAAAGTTTCGCGCATTATCGGTATTGTACCGGGAGTGCCGAAAGGGGTCCGAGGGTCCACCAAGGGGGTCCACCTGCCCCGGGGGGCCACATGGGCTGTAGGGGTGTGCGCCTTGGCCTATATGGGCCAAGGGCACCAGCCCCAAGAGGCCCATGCGCCAAGAGATAAGAAGAAGGAAGAGTCCTAAAGGGGGAAGGCACCTCCTAGGTGCCTTGGGGAGGTGGGACTCCTCCCTGGCCGCACCCTTCCTTGGAGGAAGGGCCAAGGCTGCGCCTCCCCCCTCTCCCTTGGCCCTATATATAGTGGGGGGAAGGGAGGGCAGCCCAACCTAAGCCCTGGCGCCTCCCTCTCCCTCCCATGACACATCTCCCTCCTCCCGCAGCGCTTGGCGAAGCCCTGTTGGAATCCCGCTACTTCCACCACCACGCCGTCGTGCCGCTGGATCTCCATCAATCTCTCCCCCACCTTGCTGGATCAAGAAGGAGGAGACGTCGCTGCTCCGTACGTGTGTTGAACGCGGAGGTGCCGTCCGTTCGGCGCTAGGATCATCGGTGATTTGGATCACGACGAGTACGACTCCATCAACCCCGTTCTCTTGAACGCTTCCGCGCGCGATCTACAAGGGTATGTAGATCCACTCCTTCCTCGTTGCTAGATGACTCCATAGATTGATCTTGGTGACACGTAGGAAAATTTTGAATTTCTGCTACGTTACCCAACAGTGGCATCATGAGCTAGGTCTATGCGTAGTTACTGTGCACGAGTAGAACACAAAGTAGTTGTGGGCGTTGATTTTGTTCAATATGCTTACCGTTACTAGTCCAATCTTGATTCGGCGGCATTGTGGGATGAAGCAGCCCGGACCGACCTTACACGTACTCTTACGTGAGACTGGTTCCACCGACTGACATGCACTAGTTGCATAAGGTGGCTAGCGGGTGTCTGTCTCTCCCACTTTAGTCGGATCAGATTCGATGAAAAGGGTCCTTATGAAGGGTAAATAGCAATTGGCATATCACGTTGTGGTCTTTGCGTAGGTAAGAAACGTTCTTGCTAGAAACCCATAGCAGCCACGTAAAACATGCAAACAACAATTAGAGGACGTCTAACTTGTTTTGCAGGGTATGCTATGTGATGTGATATGGCCAAAGGATGTGATGAATGATATATGTGATGTATGAGATGATCATGTTCTTGTAATAGGAATCATGACTTGCATGTCGATGAGTATGAAAACCGGCAGGAGCCATAGGAGTTGTCTTAATTTATTTATGACCTGTGTGTCAACATAAACGTCATGTAATTACTTTACTTTATTGCTAACCGTTAGCTGTAGTAGTAGAAGCAATAGTTGGCGAGGCAACTTCATGGAGACACGATGATGGGGATCATGATGATGGAGATCATGGTGTCATGCCGGTGACGATGATGATCATGGAGCCCCGAAGATGGAGATGAAGAGGAGCAAAGTGATGATGGCCATATCATGTCACTATTTGATTGCATGTGATGTTTATCATGTTTATGCATCTTGTTTACTTAGAACGACGGTAGTAAATAAGATGATCCCTCATAATAATTTCAAGAAAGTGTTCCCCCTAACTGTGCACCGTTGCGACAATTCGTTGTTTCGAAGCACCACGTGATGATCGGGTGTTAGATTCTAACGTTCACATACAACGGGTGTAAGACATATTTACACACGCGAAACACTTAGGTTGACTTGACGAGCCTAGCATGTACAAACATGGCCTCGGAACACAAGAGACCGAAAGGTCGAGCATGAGTCGTATGGTAGATACGATCAACATGAAGATGTTCACCAATGATGACTAGTCCGTCTCACGTGATGATCGGACACGGCCTAGTTGACTCGGATCATGTAATCACTTAGATAACTAGAGGGATGTCTATCTGAGTGGGAGTTCACAAGATGAACTTAATTATCCTGAACATAGTCAAAAGGTCTTCGTAAATTATGTCGTAGCTCGCGCTTCAGTTCTACTGTTTAGATATGTTCCTAGAGAAAATTTAGTTGAAAGATGATAGTAGCAATTATGCGGACTAGGTCCGTAAACTGAGGATTGTCCTCATTGATTCATAGAAGGCTTATGTCCTTAATGCACCGCTCAGTGTGCTGAACCTCGAATGTCATCTGTTGATGTTGCAAACATCTGACATACACATTTTTATGACTACATGATAGTTCAATGCGTAATGCTAAATGGTTTAGAATTGAGGCACCAAAGACATTTTGAAATGTCACGAAACATATGAGATGTTTCGAGGGCTGAAATTGGGATTTCAGGCTCGTGCCCACGTCAAGAGGTATAAGACCTCTGACGATTTTCTTAGCCTGCAAACTAAGGAGAAAAGCTCAATTGTTGAGCTTGTGCTCAGATTGTCTGAGTACAACAATCATTTGAATCAAGTGGGAGTTGATCTTCCAGATGAGATAGTGATGTTTCTCCGAAGTCATTACCACCAAGCTGCTAGAGCTTCATGATGAACTATAATATATCAGGGACATATATGATGATCCTTGAGTTATTCGCGATGTTTGACACCACAAAAGTAGAAATCAAGAAGGAGCATCAATTGTTGATGGTTGGTGAAACCACTAGTTTCAAGAAGGGTAAGGGCAAGAAGGGATACTTCATGAAACAGCAAATCGGCTGCTGCTCTAGTGAAGAAACCCAAGGTTGAACCCAAACCCGAGACTAAGTGCTTCTGTAATAAGGGGAACAGCCACTAGAGCAGAATTACCCTAGATACTTGGTAGATGAGAAGGCTGGCAAGGTCGATAGAAGTATATTGGATATACATTGTGTTAATGTGTACTTTACTAGTACTCCTAGTAGCACCAGGGTATTACATACCGGTTCGGTTACTAAGTGTTGGTAACTCGAAATAAAAGGCTATGGAATAAACGGAGACTAGCTAAAGGTGAGATGACGATATGTGTTGGAAGTGTTTCCAAGGTTGATGTGATCAAGCATCGCATGCTCCCTCTACCATTGAGATTGGTGTTAAACCTAAATAATTGTTATTTGGTTTTTGCGTTGAGCATAGACATGATTGGATTATGTTTATCACAATACGGTTATTCTTTAAGGAGAATAATGGCTACTCTTTTTATTTGAATAATACCTTTAATGGTCTTGCACCTAAAATGAATGGTTCATTGAATCTCGATCGTAGTGATACACATGTTCATGCCAAAACATATAGGATAGTAATGATAGTACCACCTACTTCTGGCACTGCCACTTAAGTCATACGGTATAAAACGCATGAAGAAGCTCCATGTTGATGGATCTTTGGACTCACTCATTTTTGAAAGGATTGAGACATGCGAATCATGTTTGTTGGTAGATATGCATGAAGAAATTCTATACAAATGGATCGTTTGAACTCACTTGATTTTGAATTACTTGAGACATGCAAATAATACCACATGGGCAAGATGACTGAAAGCCTCGGTTTCAGTAAAATGGAACTAGAAAGCAACTTGTTGGAAGTAATAGATTTTGATGTGTGCAGTCCAATGAGTGCTGAGGCGTGTAGTGGATATCGTTATGTTCTTACTTCACAGATGATTTGAGTAGATGTTGAGTATATTTACTTGATGAATCACGAGTCTGAATTATTGAAAGGTTCAAGTATTTTCAGGGTGAAGTTGAAAGATCATCATGACAAGAGGATAAAAGATCTATGATATGATCATAGAGATGAATATCTGAATTACGAGTTTGGCATAGAATTAAGACATTGTGGAAATTGTTTCACAACTAATACAGCCTGGAATACCATAGCGTGATGGTGTGTCCGAACATCATAACTGCACCCTATTGGATATGATGCATACCATGAGGTCTCTTATCGAATTACCATGATAGTTTATGGGTTAGGCATTAGAGACAACCACATTCACTTTAAATAGGGCACCACGTAATTCCGTTGAGACGACACCGTATGAACTATGGTTTAGAGAAACCTAAGCTGTCATTTCTTAAAAGTTTGGGGCTGCGACGCTTATGTGAAAAAGTTTCAGGCTGATAAGCTCAAACCCAAAGCGGATAAATGCATCTTCATAGAATACCCAAAACAGTTGGGTATACCTCCTGTCTCAGATTCGAAAGCAATAAGGGATTGTTTCTAGAATCGGGTCCTTTCTCGAGGAAAAGTTTCTTTCGAAAGAATTGAGTGGGAGGATGGTGGAGACTTGATGAGGTTATTAAACCGTCTCTTCAACTACTGTGTGGCAGGGCACAAGAAGTTTTTCCTGCGGCACCTACACCAATTGAAGTGGAAGCTTATGATAGTGATCATGAAACTTCAGATCAAGTCACTACCAAACCTCGTGGGATGACAAGGATGCGTACTACTTCAGAGTGGTAGGTAATCCTGTCTTGGAAGTCATGTTGCTAGACAACAATGAACCTACGAGCTATGGAGAAGCGGTGGTGGGCCCGGATTCCGACAAATGGCTCGAGGGCATAAAATCCGAGATAGGATCCATGTATGAAAACAAAGTGTAGACTTTGGCAGAATAGCTCGATGGTCGTAAGGCTATTGAGTACAGATGGATTTTAAAAGGAAGACGGACAATGATGGTAAATGTCACCATTAAGAAAGCTCGACTTGTCGTTAAGAAGTTTCCCGACAAGTTCAAGGAGTTGACTACGGTGAGACTTTCTCACTCGTAGCGATGCTAAGAGTCTGTTGGAATTATATTAGCGACATTATTTATGAAATCTTGCAGATAGGATGTCAAAACATTGTTTCCTCAATGATTTTCTTGAGGAAAGGTTGTATGTGATACAACCGGAAGGTTTTGTCAATCCTGGAAGATGCTAATAAGTATGCAAAGCTCCAGCAATCCTTCTATGGACTGGAGTAAGCATCTCGGAGTTGGAATGTACGCTTTGATGAGATGATCAAAGATTTTGGGTTTATACAAAGTTTATGAGAAACTTGTATTTCCAAAGAAGTGAGTGGGAGCACTATAGAATTTCTGATGAATATATGTTGTTGACATATTGTTGATCAGAAATGATGTAGAATTTCTGGAAAGCATATAGGGTTATTTGGAAAGTGTTTTTCAATGGAAAGCCTGGATTAAGCTACTTGAACATTGAGCATCAAGATCTATAAGGATAGATCAAAAACGCTTAATGGTACTTTCAAATGAGCACATACCTTGACATGATCTTGAAGGTGTTCAAGATGGACCAGTCAAAGAAGGAGTTCTTGCCTGAGTTGTAAGGTATGAAGTTAAGACTTAAAGCTCGACCACGGCAGAAGAAAGAGGAAGGACGAAGGTCGTCCCCTATGCTTTTGTCATAGGCTCTATACGGTATGCCATGCTGAGTACCGCACCTGATGTGTGCCTTGCCACATATCTGGCAAGAGGGTACAAAGGTAATCTAGGAGTAGATCACCAGATAGTGGTCTAAATTATCCTTAGAGGAATAAGGATATGTTTCTTGGTTATGGAGGTGATAAAGAGTTCGACGTAAAGAGTTACGTCGATGCAAGCTTAACACCTATCCGGATAGCTCTGAGTAGAGATACTGGATACGTATAATGGAGCAACAATTTAGAATAGCTCCAAGTAGAACAGTTATTTGAAATGGCTCCAAATATAGCGTAGTAGCTGCATCTACAAGATGACATAGAAATTTGCAAAGTACATACGGATCTGAAAGATTCAGACCCGTTGACTATAACATCTCTCACAAGCATAACATGATCAAACCCAGAACTCATCGAGTGTTAATCACATATCGATGTGAACTAGATTATTGACTCTAGTAAACTCTTTGGGTGTTAGTCACATGGGGATGTGACCTTGAGTGTTAATCACATATCGATGTGAACTGGATTATTGACTCTAGTGCAAGTGGGAGACTGTTGGAAATATGCCCTAGAGGCAATAATAAATTGGTTATCATTATATTTCCTTGTTCATGATAATCGTTTATTATCCATGCTAGAATTGTATTGATAGGAAACTCAGATACATGTGTGGATACATAGACAACACCATGTCCCTAGTAAGCCTCTAGTTGACTAGCTCATTGATCAATAGATGGTTACGGTTTCCTGACCATGGACATTGGATGTCATTGATAACGGGATCACATCATTAGAAGAATGATGTGATGGACAAGACCCAATCCTAAGCCTAGCACAAGATCATGTAGTTCGTATGCTAAAGCTTTTCTAATGTCAAGTATCATTTCCTTAGACCATGAGATTGTGCAACTCCCGGATACCGTAGGAGTGCTTTGGGTGTGCCAAACGTCACAACGTAACTGGGTGGCTATAAAGGTACACTATAGGTATCTCCGAAAGTGTCTGTTGGGTTGGCACGAATCGAGACTGGGATTTGTCACTCCGTGTAAACGGAGAGGTATCTCTGGGCCCACTCGGTAGGACATCATCATAATGTGCACAATGTGATCAAGGAGTTGATCACGGGATGATGTGTTACGAAACGAGTAAAGAGACTTGCCGGTAACAAGATTGAACAAGGTATCGGGATACCGACGATCGAATCTCGGGAAAGTATCGTACCGCTAGACAAAGGGAATTGTATACGGGATTGATTAAGTCCTTGACATCGTGGTTCATCCGATGAGATCATCGTGGAACATGTGGGAGCCAACATGGGTATCCAGATCCCGCTGTTGGTTATTGACCGGAGAGTCATCTCGGTCATGTCTGCATGTCTCCCGAACCCGTAGGGTCTACACACTTAAGGTTCGGTGACGCTAGGGTTATAGAGATATTAGTATGCGGTAACCCGAAAGTTGTTCGGAGTCCCGGATGAGATCCCGGACGTCACGAGGAGTTCCGGAATGGTACGGAGGCAAAGATTTATATATGGGAAGTCTTGTTTTGGTCGCCGGAAGAGTTTCGCGCATTATCGGTATTGTACCGGGAGTGCCGAAAGGGGTCCGGGGGTCCACCAAGGGGGTCCACCTGCCCCGGGGTGCCACATGGGCTGTAGGGGTGTGTGCCTTGGCCTATATGGGCCAAGGGAACCAGCCCCAAGAGGCCCATGCGCCAAGAGATAAGAAGAAGGAAGAGTCCTAAAGGGGGAAGGCACCTCCTAGGTGCCTTGGGGAGGTGGGACTCCTTCCTGGCCGCACCCTTCCTTGGAGGAAGGGCCAAGTCTGCGCCTCCCCCCTCTCCCTTGGCCCTATATATAGTGGGGGGAAGGGAGGGCAGCCCAACCTAAGCCCTGGCACCTCCCTCTCCCTCCCATGACACATCTCCCTCCTCCCGCAGCACTTGGCGAAGCCCTGTTGGAATCCCGCTACTTCCACCACCACGCCGTCGTGCCGCTGGATCTCCATCAACCTCTCCTCCCCCTTGCTGGATCAAGAAGGAGGAGGCGTCACTGCTCCGTACGTGTGTTGAATGCGGAGGTGCCGTCCGTTCGGCGCTAGGATCATCGGTGATTTGGATCACGACGAGTACGACTCCATCAACCCCGTTCTCTTGAACGCTTCCGCGCGCGATCTACAAGGGTATGTAGATCCACTCCTTCCTCGTTGCTAGATGACTCCATAGATTGATCTTGGTGACACGTAGGAAAATTTTGAATTTCTGCTACGTTCCCCAACATGGAGGCGGTTGGAAGAGAACCGCTGTTCATATCCGACGAGTCCAATGAACCGCTCGACGAAGATACGTCGAGATGGGCTCGGGACGGACTGGATAATCATATTCGGCATGAGGAGAAGCAGTGCAATAAAACATACCATGAATTACTATGGTGTACGGATACTTATGACTTCTCCAGGGGCTTGACCCTGGGTAGCCACTTGTCGCCGCTGTAGGCGGCCGTCGTGGAACAGTCCGGAGCGTCGGTCCTTCCCTTCTTGGACCCCTCGGCCTCCCCGGATGGGCCGGCCTTCCTTTTCTTGTCTCCCCCGTCTGGGGTGAGAGAACTTTCCTCCTCCTCCTCCTCGTTTTCATGGGAGGAGTGCACGTCGGAGTCATCGGCGATGAGTCCGATACAACCTTACGCTGAGTCTGCGGTCCTCGGTGAGGGAAGGAGGTACCTCGGCGCCCTTGAACAGCACCCTCCAGACGTCCTTGTCCATTGTGTCGTAGAGCTCTCGCAGCGTCTGGTGCTTGGCCGGGTCGAACTCCCACAAATTGAATGCCCATCGTTGACACGGGAGGATTCGGCGGAAGAGCATAACCCGGACCACGTTGACGAGCTTGTTTTCTTGCTCATCATGTTCCTGATGCAGGTCTGGAGTCCGGTCAGCTCTACCAAAGAACCCCAGGATAGGCCCTTCTCTTTCCAGGAAGTGAGCCGCGTGGGGATTCCGGATCAAAATTTGGGGGCTACCGCCCAGTTGGTGTCACGCGGCTCAGTGATGTAGAACCACCCCGATTGCCACCCTTTTATGGTCTCCACATAGGAGCCTTCGAGCCAGGTGATGTTAGGCATCTTGCCCACCATGTCGCCTCCACACTCTTCTTGCTGGCCGACCACCACCTTCGGTTTGACATTGAAGGTCTTCAGCCACAGGCCGAAATGGGGTTTTATGCGGAGGAAGGCCTCGCACACGATGATAAACGCCGAGATGTTGAGGATGAAATTGGGGGCCAGATCATGAAAATCCAGCCCATAGTAGAACATGAGCCCGCGGACAAACGGGTGGAGGGGAAATCCTAGTCCGCGGATGAAGTGGGTAAGAAAAAATACCCTCTCATGGGGTTCGGGTGTAGGGATGATTTGCCCTGCATCTGGCAGCCGGTGTGCGATATTCGCGGCCAGATATCCGGCTTCCCGTAACTTTGTGATGTTCTCCTCCGTGACGGAGGAGACCATCCACTTGCCTCCCGCTCCGGTCATGCTGGGAGTGGTTTGAGAAGAAAGGCGCGAACTTGGGCGCTAGAGCTCGAGTGCGCGAGAATGGGTAAGCAAGGAGGGAGAAGGCGTGGGTAAAAAGGGTGAATCTTTGTCCCTTTATAATGGCGGAGGAGGCGATGCACCTCCCCACTTACTTGTTAAAATCGCTTACTCCCCGAGCACCGTAATTGATGGCGCGGTTGGGTTACCCATACCCGTATTGATGAGAATCCCGTGATAAGGGGGACATGATATCTGCTTGGACTAGACGTGTCAAGAAAACCACCTCGCGATATGTGCGGTGCTGGTTGAGGTAAATGGTTCGAATAATGACCGAGCCACGACATGATGTGATGTTGCTAAACATGTCAGGAGATTAGATATGTGGAAATATTATTCTCTCTGCGTTGGGGGTGTGGAACTTGTTTTGCAGAACCGGACACTATCCTTGTGTTCAAAAATCTTCCATGAAGTATTTGGAGAAGAACCCGCCTTGCAATGCCGAAGACAATACTGCGCACCGGACTCATCGTCATTGAAGCCTAGTTCAAGGGCTACTGAGGGAGTCCTGGATTAGGGGGTCTCCAGATAGCCGGACTATATCCTTTGGCCGGACTGTTGGACTATGAAGATACAAGATTGAAGACTTCGTCCCGTGTCCGGATGGGACTCTCCTTGGCGTGGAAGGCAAGCTAGGCAATACGGATTCGTATATCTCGTCCCTTGTAACCGACCTTGTGTAACCCTAGCCCCCTCCGGTGTCTATATAAATCGGAGGGTTTAGTCCATAGGACAACATACAATCATACCATAGGCTAGCTTCTAGGGTTTAGCCTCTACGATATCGTGGTAGATCAACTCTTGTAATACTCATATCATCAAGAACAATCAAGAAGGATGTAGGGTATTACCTCCATCAAGAGGGCCCGAACCTGGTTAAACATTGTGTCCCCTGCCTCCTGTTACCATCCGCCTTAGACGCACAGTTCGGGACCCCCTACCCGAGATCCACCGGTTTTGACACCGACAGTGAGGAATTTGCTTTTGAAGCAATGCACACTTTGAAGAGTAGAATCATGGAGATCTCCCCCTATATCTTGTAATTCATATACGCATTTAACATATAATATGAAGAATTTGAAATGTATGATGAAATATGGTGACTGATGTAATTCAGCATGTGTGCATTAACATTAATGAGGAATAAACATGCAGACGAAATCAACACAAGTATCAGACCACCATAGAGTTTAAGATTACAACTCGATCCAGCAAAGTCTTCAAAAGAATGAGAGTTGTAACTTAGAAAAAAACGCCCATATAGGTAGACCCTCTTGAAGACTAACTAAAGTTTCTCCCCCTTTGTCATCGAATGACAAAAAGGATCGAAAATGAGGACTAACGCCCCTGAAGAATATCAAGTTGATGGACGAGCGCCAGCGTTGTTTGGGTCGTTTGTCGTTGTAGGGCCTGCCGCAGTGTTGTCCAAGTCTTCATACTCGTCGGTGTCGCGGGATGAAGAATATGAGCTGGCCACCAAGGAAGGAACTTTGACCTTCTTGAATTTCTTCGGCGGAGGTGCAGATCAGTCAAAGTTCTCCTTGAGACCCATTTGCTTCAGATCTTGTTCACCATACAGATGTGATAAGATAGCCCAGGTGCGACCAAAAACTTCATGGAGGTAGTAATGGTTTTTCTTCACTGCATTATGTGTAGTAGTCATGTTGTGAAGAAGAGAACCAAACTGACGCTTAACCCATTTGTGGTTTCGATCCACCTTCTGGTGAAGACTAAGACACAGCTCACGGTCAGTCATCACCTTGGGAGCTGTGGCTTGAGGAATTGGCTTGGATGCAGGTGCAGCAGAATCATGAGTGGCAGAGTCATCATTGGTGGAATAATATGCCGCTTTGCGAAACTGACCATCCAATGGATGCATGCCTTCATCAATGACAGCAGGTGCCTTCCCCTTTTCATCAGCTGAGGAATAAGTCTACTTGAGGATTTCAATCGGGGGTAGGTAGCTGAGGTGATTCTGAAAACCAGCCTTGTAGTTGAGTGAAGACCTTGTTCTGAGGAATCTTATAATCCAAGGAGCATAAGGCTTCAACTCAAACGGAGAGAGTGCAACATTTGCCAGAGTCCTCATGAAGAAATCATGATAATTGACATGAATGCCATGTATGATGTTGAATAGCAGATTCTTCATGATGCCAACAATTTCCTCATCAGATGAGTCATGGCCTTTGATAGGCTGTTCTTGGCACATATAGCAATTCCATGTCTTATAATGAGTATTATCAGTCATCCAGTCAAATACCCAAGTGTTGATATCATTAGCATCACCTGTGATGTGCAAATTAGCCTAGAACTGAAGAATAAGCTCTTCATTCCAATCAACAATATCAGAGCAAAAGTTGAGGAGGCCTGCTTCATGAAGCACACTGAGGACAGGAGAGAAGCAAGGCAGTGATTCCATGTCCACGTGAGGAATATGCTCATGTGGAAGATTTTGTCCTTGTTGAAAAGCAGTGAAGAACAGAAGTTGGCCTGGCTGGCAGTCCAGAAACGCTTCCTCCTTAGACGAGCAGAGTCATAAGGATTGTAGTCAGTGAAGAATACATGCTCGCCGAAGAATTCATCAGCCTTGAATTTTTGCTTCTTCGAGAAGGGATCCTTTGGCTTGGGGCGAGGAGTGTCAGTCAATTGCATCACAACCTCAGGGATCTTGATCTCAGGTTCCACAGGCTGAGGATTTTTAGGTTCTTCTACAGTGGCAGCCTGGGACTTCAATTCTTCATTTACATTTTCCTCAGCACTAGTGGCTGGAATTTCTTCATGGACAGATGGTGTGGCATGAGGTTCTTCAGATCCCATTTTAACTTCAGTGGTTACAGGGGACTGAGGAATTTGTTGCAAAGGAGTGAACAACGAAGAATTGGGGTGCCGACTTTCCCAAAATTCATCATTCAACACTGGAGTGGTGCATCCAATGTCCACATCTTCTTCTTCATTCATTTCTTCAACGCCGGCCTCTTTAGTAGTGAACTGAGGCATGGGAGATGAGAATACGGGGGTTGAAGGGATTGCATCCACTTTAATTTCTTCATCCAACTGCTCTGATGGAGCAGCAGAAGGAATGTCATCATCTGATCCGCTTGGGATCACGTATTCTTCATCAAAAGGAACAAGGTCCTTTGATGGCATGGATGAGACAGGAACAACATCAATTGGATTGTCATAGGAACTTGTCAGTGGCTTCATTTTCTTTGGAGCTGAAGAATCTGATGCAGTTAATGCCTTCCTTTTCTTCACAACTGCACGGTCTGCAGCCTTGATCTTCTTCACATCTGATGCAGATGGAAGGATAGGAGTTGGATTAAGCATAGGAGGAGCAGAGGAATTTGATCCAAGATCTTCAGGCACAACTGGTGCAGTTGCCCTGACTTCTTCATTTTCTTCAGGCACAACACTAGTGGTTGCCATGGCAATTTCTTCAGCAGCTGGAATGCAGTCATCAGCCCTGGAATTAGCATTTTCTTCAGCAGCCTGAGTGTCATCAGCGGTGCTGGCATTTTCTTCAGTAGGTTGAGCAGATGCTGTAGCCTGAGGAATTTCTTGTTGCGTTTGTGTTGCAACAGTGGAGGTGAAGTTGTCAGCAAGTCTCACAAAACGAACCTTGGCTCTCAGCCAATCAGTGTGGTATGCGTCAAATTCATCACTGAGTTTCTTGATCTCAGATTGAATAGTGACAAGTTCTTCAGTTGTCATAGAGACAATGTTTTTCTTCAGGAAGCGCTCCTTTTTGTACTGCGCTTTCTTGATCTGCCTGGCCTTTTCAAATTTCCATTTCTCTTCCTGAATGAAGTGAGTCAACATATGACTTTGGACAGGAGTGTTGGGGTCCTTGTGCCAAAGATCAATGTAATCAAGGATCAACTTTGGATCCAAAAGAAGAGGCACACTTGTGCCTTTGGCTCTAGCGGCCCTGACTTGCCTGTCCCTGATGATTTCAGAAAGTTCTTCATCATCAGCTTCGTCTTCATCAGACGACACTTGAAAAGTGACCTTCTTCTTTTGAGGACTTGGTCGAGAGCCTCGTCCAGCAGTTGCCTTGCTCTTCAGCAGAGTGGGGCCAGTTTAAGAATGTAGTGGAGCTGAAGAACTTGTAGAGGCGTCTGAGGCAATGGAGATTCCCGTTGTCCTTTGGCAAGATGCACAGGTGCGGAGGACTTTGACGGAGGAGCTGAGGACTTTGGAGGAGCTGGTGTGGGTTGAGGAATTGGCCGTGAGGGATTTGAAGAAACTGGCTGTCAGGGCATTGCTGAGGATTTTGGCCGTGATGGCATTTGGGTAGAAGCACTTGGCTTATGATCCGGCTTCTTTGGCATAGCCTTCTTGGGCTTACTTGCAGAGGCCTCAGTAGTGGCAGCAGCAGAGTCTTCATTGAATTTCCTCACTGCTTCCCTAGCTACTCTGGCAAGCTTGGCCTGTCGCTTGGCCCATTCATCAAGATAATCCTCACCACGTTTGAGGCTGGTGGGATTTGCTTCTTGACCGGGTGCCAAAGGAGGCCTTGGGCATTGAGGATGAAGAGTGAATTTCTTCATATACTTGGGAGTGACATATCTCTATTCCCTCCATTCCCGTGCCCATCCCCTCTCTATTCTTTGGATGCGCACTTTGCGCTCATTCTTAGTTTCCTTCCCATGGGTGGCCTCATCAGGAGTGCAATAATCCTTGTATATGTCCTCAGGGATTTCAAACACAGCATTGACTTCTAGCTTCTTTCCTCCCTTCTGAGGTTTCTTGCCGTCTGCCATTTTCTTCAGCTGAGGGTTTTTAACGATTGAGTTCTCTAAAGAGGTATGCAACTTTTCTTCTAGGAATGCTGGGAATGAGTTAAATTGATGAGAACCTAATGATTCAGCAGCGGACATGTGTACCTGTGAACAGAGTATAGGCGCAAAGAATTTTGAGAGGTCATATGCGTTCTTAGAAGTTTTTGCAAAAAGAACAAGTTTGAGGAAATTGACCAGATGAGTCTTGAAGAATTTCACTAAGCGTTCTTTGACTTAGGTTCCAGAGTTGTGTAGATTTGAAAATCCACACAATATAGGAATCTTGAAGAAAAATGTTGCTTAGAGAAACAAATCAAGAACAGATGATATGTGAGGTGTTTAGTGTGTGGAGAGTTGAGGAATAAACACCTTTTGAAGATTTGAAGAAAACATCAGAATCAACAAGGGCAGTAAAAGTAACTTTTAATTACCCTTGACGAAGAACACGACGAACTAGGGAGTGTAGATTTGAAGCTCGTCGGTTCAGATCTTCAACACCCTAACTTGGCTGAGGAAGATAGCTACGGCGGCGGCGAAGTGAAGAAATCCGCGTCCGGTGTGAGTACGGCGGCGACGAGGTTGAGGCAGTGAAGCTCTTCCTCACCGGCGACGATGGAAGTAGCGGCGGCGCTAGGGTTGGGGAGCTCGAGTGAGGGAGTGAGGTCGAGCGGAATAAAATGAAGTGAGGAAGGGAGAGGGGTTTTTATAGCCAAAGTGAAAAACTGCTCGCCCGAGGAAATAGGACGAACATGCCCCTGACCTTTCTCATTCGCTTGACATGTGTCACCCACGTATAGAGAGGTGGGGATCATGCAAGATCGTGGGTGAATAGATAAACATCGCATAGAATGCGGAACGGTTTGAGCGGCAAAGCCAAAAATTTAGATAAGATAGGTTTTAAAGTTCCGTTCGCAAATGCTTCAGCTGACAAGGACACAGTGAAGATTTTGAATGAGATTCAAATAGAACGCACATGAAGAATTTGTGAATAGACAGGGTTGAGTTTAGCATAGAGGGGGAAGGGTCCGATCACATTCACTTAGCAGAACAAGCAACTTGAAGAAATAACAATAAGTGAATGCTGTAGAGGACATAAACTCATAAATATATATAGTCAACGAAGAAAAACGACGGAAATAGTGAAGACAGTGCAAGTTGAAAAACAACTGAGGAATAAAAAAACTGAGGAAAAACTCAATTGAAGATTTTCAACATTTGGTGGTGGCGTGACCCACCGTATAAGAATGATGATTTCATACACTGCGTACAATTGTCGTAGGGTTCTGAGAATCAAATTCTTCGTTAATTTCTTCACACTTAGAGTGTTATTCTTCATTGATTGAAGAAAAACGTGTCTTCATGTGTTGCACATCTAAGTCATCAATTTTGCATAAGTGTTAGGATGAGTGTCCTTTTCAAAGAATATTCGAAGATTCTAGGATATTTAGCTCACACCGCAACTTGCTAAATCTCTTCTCATCCAAGGGCTTAGTGAAGATATCGGCTAGCCGTTCTTCAGTCTTCACATGCTCAATAGAGATGTCGCCCTTCAACACATGATCACGAAGAAAATGATGACGAATCTGAATGTGCTTTGTCTTCGAGTGCTGAACTGGGTTATGAGCAATCTTAATGGCACTCTCATTGCCACAGTAGAGTGGCACATTCTTCACGTTGACGCCGTAGTCCTTGAGAGTTTGCTTCATCTATAGCAGTTGAGCACAGCAAGAACCAGCAACAATGTACTCAACTTCAGCAGTAGACAGTGATACACAGTTCTGTTTCTTCGAGGACCAACAAACCAAAGATCGTCCGAGGAAATGGCATGTGCCAGATGTTGACTTGCGGTCCACATGATCCCCAGCATAGTCAGAGTCTGAATATCCAATGAGATCAAAAGCCGAGCCCTTGGGGTACCATAATCCAAGTGTGTGAGCTAGATATCGAAGAATATGCTTCACAGCATTATGGTGTGATTTCTTCGGTGTAGCTTGAAATCAGGCAGACATGCAAACACTAAGCATAATATCTGGCCTAGATGCACATAAGTACAATAAAGAACCAATCATGGAGTGGTATACCTTTTGATCAAAGTCAATACCATTTTCATCAGTGCATAGATGACCATTTGTGGGCATAGGGATTTTGACTCCTTTGCAATCTTGCATGCCGAATTTCCTCAGTACATCCTTCAGGTATTTCTCCTGAGATATGAATATGCCATTGCGCTGTTGATGTCTGAAGACCTAAGAAGAATTTCAATTCTCCCATCAAAGACATTTGATATTCTTCACTCATCATATAGGCAAATTCATCACTGTAACGTTGGTCAGTAGAACCGAAAATGATATCATCAGCATAAATTTGACACACAAACAATTCACCATCATAAGATTTAGTGAAAAGAGTTGGGTCAAGTGAACCGGGTTTGAAGCCTTTCTTCATGAGGAATTACTTCAAAGTATCATACCACGCCCGTGGGGCCTGCTTGAGGCCATAGAGGGCCTTATTGAGTCTGAAGACTTTGTCAGGATGCTTTGGATCTTCAAAACCTGGGGGCTGAGCAACTTATCCTTCTTCGTCAAGCTTACCATTGAGGAATGCACTTTTCACATCCATTTGATATAAGATGATATCATGATGGTTAGCATAAGCAAGTAATATGCGAATAGCCTCAAGTCTAGCAACAGGTGCAAAAGTTTCATCGAAATCAATTCCTTCAACCTGTGTGTAGCCTTGAGCTACAAGCCATGCCTTATTCCTCACCACAAGGCCATTTTCATCTTGCTTGTTGCGATAGATCCACTTTGTGCCGATGATATTGTGCTTGCGAGGATCTGGACGTTTGACCAGTTCCCAGACATTGTTGAGCCCGAATTGATGTAATTCCTCTTGCATAGCTTGAATCCACTTAGGCTCCAGAAATGCTTCATCTACCTTAGTGGGCTCTGTGATAGAGACGAAAGCAAAGTGCCCACAAAAGTAAGATAAATGTGAAGCTCTTGAGCGTGTGAGAGGACCTGGAATGTTGATGTCGCTGATGATTTTCTCAATTTGCACTTCATTTGCAACGCGAGGATGAGTGGGTTGACATTGAGGAATTTGATCAGCATTTTCTTCAGCACCATTTTCCTCAGGTGCATTAGCCTGGCGTTCCTCATGTTCTGGAATGACTTCTTTAGCAGATTCTTCAGTAGGAATGATATCCTTAGTAGTCTTGAACTTAATAGATTCCTCAGGAGGTATTTCATCTGTCACAGGAGGTAGCTGCTCTCTTTGCGAGACATTAGTTTCATCCAACCGCACATCTACAGTTTCAACAACCTTGTGATGACAGGTGTTGAAGACTCTGTAGGTGTGCGAGTCCTTACCATAACCGAGCATAAAACCTCCATGTGCTTTCGGTGCAAATTTAGAACTGTGATGAGGATCTCTAATCCAACATTTAGCACCAAAGACTTTGACATAACTCACATTGGGTTTCTTGTCAGTGAGGACTTCATATGCAGTCTTCTAGAAGAATTTGTGAAGATATACCCTGTTGATGATGTGGCATGCAGTATCAATTGCCTCAGGCCAAAAGCAAGGAGGCGTCTTGTACTCATCAAGCATAGTGCGGGCCATCTCAACAAGAGTCCTATTCTTGCGCTCTATGATGCCATTTTGCTGAGGAGTATAAGGAGCAGATAACTCATGAGTAATACCAAGTTCATCAAGATAGTCATCAAGACCAGTGTTCTTAAACTCAGTTCCATTATCACTTCTGATGTGCTTGATCTTCACACCAAAGTTGGTTGAATCCCTCGATGAAAATCGTTTGAAGACTTCCTGCACTTCAGTTTTGTAAGTGATGATATGGACCCATGTATATCGAGAATAATCATCAACAATGACAAAGCCATATAAGGATGCAGCATTAGTAAATGTGGCATAGTGAGTAGGGCCAAATAGATCCATGTGAAGTAATTCAAATGGTCAAGTAGTAGTCATGATAGTCTTCACTGGATGCTTGGCCTTGGTCATTTTTCCAGCTTTACAGGCTCCGCATAAGTGATTCTTGAGGAATTTGACATTTTCAATGCCAATGACATGCTTATTCTTCGCGAGCATGTGCAAATTCCTCATGCCAGCATGACCAAGTCGTCGATGCCATAGCCAACCTTTTGAAGCTTTTGCAAGTAGACATGTAGCAGGTTGTGGTCCTGTAGAGAAATCAACAATATACAAATCTCCTCTCCTAAAGCCTTCGAAGACTTTGGAATTGTCAACTTCCATGATCACAACACAATGATACTTGCCAAAGACAACAACCATATCAAGATCACAAAGCATTAAGACAAACATGAGGTTGAACCCTAAGGACTCAACAAGCATGACTTTGTCCATGTGTCGATCCTTTGAGATTGCAACCTTACCTAGACCCAATACCTTGCTTTTGCCTTTGTCAGCGTAGATGATATGCTTCACATGTGATGGAGATAAAGCAGTGTCCATCAATAAGCTCCTGTCACCAGTCATGTGATTTGTACATCCACTATCGAGGACCCACTCAGTGGCTTTGGGTTGATCATCCTGCAGATGAATTAGTGCAACTTATGAACTCACATACTTCATCAGTGAAGAATATGGAATTAATTTCATCAGATCAATTTCATCAAGCAATAAACAGATAAATTAGTATGAGAACGTGATAAATGAAAATTCATTTCTTTATGATTAGCTTGCGTCCTTTCAAGCACATTCAGATCTCCATCAAATTCTTTAGATGATTAAGTTCGTCTGGAGACCTGATCCTACATAAGAGATTAGTTCTTTTTCTTCACCACCCACATCTGAAGGGGTGGCCAAGAGTTCATCATTCTGCGAGCTCCATAAGAGAAAGGTGGCATAGATGCCAATCCACTTCATTTCACATAAGAGGGGTTAGGGTAAGCATAAGAGTAAGCAGAGAAATTCTTCGAGGATTTATGAACATAATGATTTGAAGAATAATGCACATATCAATAATCCTTAGATCTTCCCTGCGAAACAGACGGGTTAGCACGATGATGTTCATATGAGGACTTTGATCCTTTTGAGGAATATGATCCATGTGAGGAGTTTGGTCCGTATGAGGACTTGGATCCATATGAAGAATTTGGTCCATATGAAGAATTTGATCTGGGGTTCCTATTCTTCACAGGTGGTGTCATGATGACATTCACGTGAAGATTTTGAAGGCACCTTTTGGGAACCTAGATTTTCTTCATAGGAGGACCGCTCCTGCAGTTAGTGCCAACATATCTAGCAAATACTTCACCATTCTAATTTTTGAACAGTTTATAGTTGGAGTCAATTGACTTATCAAAAGAATATGAGGATTCACATGTAAAGCCAGATAAAGTAGATGGAGCCACTGAAGGTCCCTTTGCAGCAACCCATGAGGTTTTGGGATACTGCTCAGGTTTCCAGTAGGTCCCATCAGCATTTAGTTTCCTTTCAAAGGCAATATCCTCCTTCCTAGGGTTCCTATTGAGGATCTGCTTTTTAAGCACATCACAAAGAGCCTGATGCCCTTTGAGGCTTTTGTACATGCCTGTCATATACTATTCCTTCAGCCCTGCATCATCAGTGATACTAGCAATGTCCTCAGATGAGTAATTAGTGATAGCAGAGGCAGTTGAAGAATTTGCAGCAATGGAAGTATTTGAGCATTCAGGTGAATAATTAGCAGTTTCACGTTCAATGCACTTCAAACATGGAGGAACAAATTCATCCTGAGTAGCGCTGATTTGTTGAGCAAGTAATGATTCAAGATCCTTCTGAAGATCTTCATAACTCACTCTTAACTGCTCAAGATCTTGCTTTCTTTGAAGAAATTCATAGGAAAGCTTCTCATGATCAGATAAGAGAGTGTTACGATGACCTTGAAGATTTTCAAACTTGGACTGAAGTCTCTGAAGATTTTCAGTCAAAATTTTAGTGCGATCCATTTCCTCGCCCAACATATCGTCACTTTTATCAAGCATGCTTTGAACCTTTTTAAGAGCCTTTTGTAGTTTCACAGCAATCTTAGCAAGTTTAGAATAGCTTGGTTTGAGGTTTTCATCAGATTCATCCTCACTAGATTCAGAGGAGGGATATTTGAGTACCTTTGACCCTTTTGCCATGAAGCAATAGGTGGGAGCGTAGTCCTCATCGCCATCATCAGTAGTGTTGGGGAGGTCCTTTTCTTCAGAGTTCAAGATGGACTTGCTGACGGACGCGGTAGCGAGGGCTAGGCTCGCCACACCAGAGTCTGAATCCTCAGATTCCTCCTCTTCCTCATTTTCCTCATATTCAGCCTCAGAGTCCATTTCCTTGCCAATGAACGCCCGAGCCTTCTTGGAGTTGCTCTTCTTGTGAGATGAGGACCTTGAAGGTTTTGATGACGAGGAATTTGAAGATTTCTTCTTCTTTTTTGAATCATCAGAACTATAATCCTTGTACTTCTTCTTCTTTGATCCCTTTTCCCATTGAGGACAATCTTAAATGTAGTGTTTGGGCTTCTTGCATTTGTGGCAGAGTCTCTTCTTGTAATCATGGGATGAGGAATTTGTTCTCAAGTCACCACCTCCTGAGGATTTACCAAAGCGACCACGTCTTGAGAACTTTTGGAACTTCCTCACGAGCATAGCTAGCTCCTTGCTTAGTTCTCCAGGGTCACCAAGGCTACTGTTAGAATCTTCACCTTCAGATTCAGACACTGCCTTGGCCTTCAGAGCCCGTGATCTACCATAGCTTGGTCCATAGAGATCTCTCTTCTCAGCAAGCTGGAACTCATGAGTGTTTAGTCTCTCGAGGATATCGGCAGGATCAAGTGACTTATAGTCTCCATGTTCTTGTATCATCAATGCCAAGGTATCAAATGAGGAATCAAGCGATCTCAGCAATTTCTTCATATCAGTGGCACCAAGTGCTTGAAGCTCATTTGAGATGTTAGTGAGGCGATCGAAGGTTTGCTGGACATTTTCATTGTCGAGTCTTTTGAAGCGGTTGAAGAGATTTCAAAGAACGTCAACTCGAGAGTCACACTGTGTTGAGACTCCCTGATTGACCTTGGACAGCCTGTCCCAGATAAGCTTAGATGTCTCCAAAGCACTCACTCTGCCATACCGCCCTTTGCTCAGATGGCCACATATGATATTCTTCACTTGAGAGTAGAGTTGATTGAATCTCTTCACATCAACGGCGTTGATGGTGGGAGTGACAGAGGGAACACCATTCTCCACAATGTACCAGAGATCGTTATCAATTGCCTCAAGATGCATGCACATCTTATTCTTCCAGTAGGGGTAGTCCGTCCCATCGAAGGTAGGACACCCAGTAGAAACCTTGATCATACCTGCGGTCGACATAACTAAAACTCCAGGCGGTTAAACCAAAATCACACAGAACAAGGGAGTACCTTTCTCTGATACCAACTGAAAGTGCGTTATATCGACTAGAGGGGGGGGGTGAATAGTCGATTTTTATGAATTCTTCACTGAGGAATTTTAGGGTGAGGAAATTCCTGGGTGAAGAACTACTTGCAGTGGAATAAGTACTCATAAGTAAACAGAATAGAATAAGAGCATGATCTTCATGATGAAATGAAAAAAAGCACAAAGTACAGAAAGCGTAAACATAGGCTAAATAGAATGAAGACAAACATGCTGAAGAAATTGAGCTGAGGAAATAGAGAAAGTCTTGAGCCAAAGTCTTCAAACAGATATGAACAAGCACACAACACATAAATGCGGAAATGGAAGGATTGAGGAAATGAAACTAGGTAGCTTGGTGAAGACAATGATTTGGTAGACCAGTTCCAACTGCTGTGACAGTTGTACGTCTGGTTAGGGCGGCTAGGTATTTAAACCTGAGGACACACAGTCCCGGACACCCAGTCCTGAACACGCAGCTCAGGACACTTAGTCCTCACCGTATTCCCCTTGAGCTAAGGTCACACAGACCTCACCTAATCACTCGTGGTAAGTCTTCAGGTGACTTCCAAACCTTCATAGACTTGGTCACTCGACGATCCACAATTTCCTCTTGGATGCTCTAGACCATGACGCCTAACCGTGTGGAAGATGCACAGTCTTCAAAGGTAACAAGCGTCAGATCCACGCAGAATCAATCTCTTCAGTGATGCTCAATCACTTTGGGTTTGTAGGTGTTTGGGTTTGGGTTTTACTCACTTGATGATTTTCACTCAAAGTCCTCGGAGGATGGGATGCTCTCAAATGACAAGTGTCAGTTTCTCTCGGAGCAGCCAACCATCTAGTGGTTGTAGGGGCGGCTATTTATAGCCTAGGGAGCAGCCCGACATGATAAGACATAAATGCCCTTCAATGATATGACCGTTAGGTGGGTAGATATTTTGGGACAGCTGGCGCATAGCACATCAATGGTCGGAATTATGAGTATCAAATTCCTCAGGGCTATCATGTTCCTCACTATGTAGGCAATCCGCACTGGCAAATTTCTAACTCCTCAGTCAGATCAAATTCCTCAGAGACTAGAAGAACTTCGTCTCTGTCACTGAAGAAATTGACTGAACTATATGAGATTTCCAATGGCTTCACTCGAAGGGATTGGTAGGTGTAGGATTTGAGTTGAGCATCACTTGGAAATTTTTCCTTAGTATTTCCTCGACCCGTTTTAACAGTACGGTGTTTCCTATGACTCAAGAAAGAGAAAAAGAAACTATGAAAACAAAACTCTTCATGCTTCATGTTCCTTGAATGAATATCAAGTCTTCAGGATTACACCAATTTCTTCACTTTCAAAGTCTTCAGAAATCCAAAGTCTTCAGTCGAAGAACTTCATTTTAGGGGTCGACTTTCTCTGTAAATATCAAACTCCTCATAGACTTATAGACCCATGTACACTCACAAACGCATTAGTCCCTTAACCTATAAGTCTTCAATAAACCAAAATCACTAAGGGGCACTGGATGAACTTACAACCTCCCCCCTTTTGGTGATTGATGACAATATAGGTTAAGTTTTCAACGGGGATAAACATAAGAAGTGTAAATACTGATATTGAGGAATTTGATTGCAAGATATAGAAGAACTCCCCCTGAAGATGTGTATAGTGAGTGAGGGAGTCCTGTATTAGGGGGTCTCCGGACAGCCGGACTATATCCTTTGGCCGGACTGTTGGACTATGAAGATACAAGGTTGAAGACTTCATCCCGTGTCCGGATGGGACTCTCCTTGGCGTGGAAGGCAAGCTAGGCAATACAGATTCGTACATCTCCTCCCTTGTAACCGACCTTGTGTAACCCTAGCCCCCTCCGGTGTCTATATAAATAGGAGGGTTTAGTCCGTAGGACAACATACAATCATACCATAGGCTAGCTTCTAGGGTTTAGCCTCTACAATCTCGTGGTAGATCAACTCTTGTAATGCTCATATCATCAAGAACAATCAAGCAGGACGTAGGGTATTACCTCCATCAAGAGGGCCCGAACCTGGGTAAACATCGTGTCCCCTGCCTTCTGTTACCATCCGCCTTAGACGCACAGTTCGGGACCCCTTACCCGAGATCCGCCGGTTTTGACACCGACATTGGTGCTTTCATTGAGAGTTCCACTATGTCGTCACCGTAAGGCTTGATGGCTCCTTCAATAATCAATAGCGATGCGGTCCATGGTGAGGTTTTCCTCCCCGGGCAGATCTTTGTATTCGGCGGCTTCGCACGGCGGGCCAATTCACTTGGTCATCTGGAGCAGATTGAGAGCTACGCCCCTGGCCATCAGGTCAGATTCGAAAACTTGAACTACACGGCCGATATCCGCGGGGACTTGATCTTCGATGGATTCGAGCCCATGTCAGGTGTGCCGCACAGTCGCGACGAGCATGAGGTAACTCTGCCGTCGGACAATGTTCGGGAGATCACATCTGCAACTACTCCGGCCATCAATCCGGAGCAAATCACGCCATCCGAGAGCGGAGGGATAGACCCCGCCATGGAGGCCGCACTCTCAGTGGTGATAGAACCGGATACTGACTTCACCCCTTACGAGAGCTGTGTCGCCGAACCATTGGATTCTCTCCGGCCACGGACTCCGAGCCGCCTCCATCCGCATCCATCGAATCCGATTGGGTGCCGATCATGGAGTTCACCTCCGCGGATATCTTTCAGCACTCACCTTTCAGCGATGTGCTAAATTCATTGAGGTCCCTCTCCCTATTAGGAGAACCTTGGCCGAACTATGTCCGGCTAGAATGGGATGCGGACGATGAAGAAATTCGCTGCCCACCCACCACGCACTTAGTAGCCACTGTCGACGATTTAACCGACATGCTTGACTTTGACTCCAAAGACTTCGACGGTATGGACAACGATGCAGGAGACAAATAGGAACCACCGCCCACAGGGCGCTGGACCGCCACCTTAGCATATGATATATATATGGTGGACACCCCCAAAGAAGGCAATGGCAACGAAACAATGGAGGATGACGCATCCAAGAAGCAACCCAAGCGCCAACGTCAGCGGCGCCGCTCTAAGTCCCGCCACAGCAAAAGTAGTGATACCGGCACAGGAGATAATAACACTCCGGATAGTGCCGAAGACAACAACAATCCCCTCCAGCACGATTTAGAGCCGGAGGACGAACAAGCTAGCCCTCCAGAATGGGCAGCAGATGGAGAACCGGAGGAGGACAATTACATGCCTCTCTCCAAAGACGAGACGAGCCTCGGCGACGAAGAATTTATCGTGCCTGAGGACCCCGTCGAGCAAGAGCGCTTCAAGCGCCAACTTATGGCCACGAAAAATAGCCTGAAGAAAAAGCAGCAACAACTTCAAGCTGATCAAGACTTGCTAGCAGACAGATGGACCGAAGTCCTTGCGTTCGAGGAGTACGAACTCGAGCGCCCCTCCAAGAGTTACCCAAAACGCAGGTTGCTATCTCACCTCGAGGAGGAAGCATTGAAACCTCATTCACCAGTGTACAATACGGCTGACCGGCCACTACGTGGCCGAGCCAGAGAGGCGTTTCAGCATGAAGTTCAGCCTGCACCCCGCCGCCACTCAATCAAAAATACTAAGGCCCGTGGCAACACAGAGGACCTGTGAGACGTATTGGACAGTAAGGCAACACAAGGTCAATATACGGGTCATGGGCACGCGTGCCAACACGGGACGATGATCATCGTGTCGGATACACCAAGAGTAATCCGGCCGGGCTGAATACAGCAGACAAGACTCATATGAACTACGTCGGGATATATCCCGGCACAAAGGCGCCGCACACCCCCTATGCTTCACTGATGAATTTATGAATAATGAATTCCCGGAGGGTTTCAAACCTGTAAATATCAAATCATACGACGGCACAACATATCCCGCTGTATGGATTGAGGATTTCCTCCTTCACATCCACATGGCTCGCAGCGATGATCTACATGCCATGAAGTACCTCCCACTAAAACTCAAAGGACCAGCTTGGCATTGGTTGAACAGCTTGCCAGCAGACTCCGTAGGCAGTTGGAAGGATCTGTAAGACGCATTCCTGGACAACTTCCAGGGCACTTACGTGCAGGCACCAGATGCTGACGACTTGAGCCATATAACCCAGCAGCCAGGGGAATCGGCCAGACAATTCTGGACATGGTTCCTGACTAAGAAAAACCAAATCGTCGACTGTCCGGACGCAGAGGCCTTAGCGGCATTCAAGCATAACATCCATGACGAATGGCTGGCTCGCCACCTTGGCCAGGAGAGACCGAAATCTATGGAAGCCCTCACAACACTCATGACCCGCTTTTACGTGGGCGAGGATAGCTGGCTGGCTCACAGCAACAACACATCGAGGATTCCGGGCACTTCAGATACCAAAGATGCCAACAGTAGGCAACATTGTAACAGACCAAAGCGCCGCAATAACAGCGATAACACAGAAGACACGGCAGTCAATGCCGGATTCAGAGGCTCTAGATCCGGTCAGCGGAAAAAGCCATTTAAAAGAAGTACTCCGGCTCCGTCCAGTTTGGATCGCATACTGGATCGCTCGTGTCAAATCCATGGCACCCCGACAAGCCGGCCAATCACACCAATAGAGAATGCTGGATGTTGAAGCAGGCCGGCAAGTTAAACACCAAAAACAAGTACAAGGGGCTGCACAGTGATGACGAGGAGGAGCCCATGCCGCGGAACACAGGAGGACAGAAGGGGTTCCCCCCACAAGTGAAGACAGTGAACATGATATACGCAACCCATATTCACAAGAGGGAGCGGAAGCATGCACTAAGGGACGTCTATGTGATGGAGCCCGTCGCCCCAAAGTTCAACCCATGGTCTGCTTGCCTGATCACCTTTGATCGCAGGGACCACCCCACTAGCATCCGTCATGGCGGATCCACCGCACTGGTCCTAGACCCCATCATCGACGGATTTCACCTCACTCGAGTCCTTATGGACGGCAGCAGCAGACTAAACCTGCTCTATCAGGATACAGTGCAGAAAATGGGTATCGATCCCTCGAGGATCAAACCCAGCAAAACCCCTTTAAAGGCGTCATCCCAGGTGTAGAGGCCCATTGCATGCTCAATCACACTGGAAGTGGTCTTCAGATCACTAGACAACTTCCGAAGCGAGGAGTTAATCTTTGATATCGTCCCGTTTCGCAGTGGCTATCACGCATTGCTCGGACGAACAACATTTGAAAAATTTAACACAGTGCCGCATTACACGTACCTCAAGCTCAAGATGCCAGGACCTAGGGGGTCATAACGGTAAATGGAAACACAGAACGCTCGCTTTGCACGGAAGAGCACACTACGGCCCTCGCAGCAGAAGCACAAAGCATCCTTTCAAGACAAACCACCAATTCGGCGATACAGCCCCCGAACACCTTTAAGTGTGTCCGGAGTAAACTGCAACAGGATCGCCTAGCACGTTCAGAGCTCGCCTAGCAAATCGGCCCCCGTCCCAGTCCCAGTCAAGCGATGAAATCTGTGCCGCGCGTACATAATTACGCATTGAAAATACCATGGACATAGGCGGGGACACGATCAGGGCACGTCCCGTAATGCGGCTTAACCGCCCTAGGGGCTGTATATCTTTATCATTTGTTTTCTCTTTTAGGGCCTAACTCTCTGGAATCCCTTTCCGGCAGTATGATTGCCGGACACATTACGGGAAGGAACTACCAAGGCGGCAAGAAGCTAAGACGTACACGGGAACCACCAGGTGGTCTCTAATAATAATACCCGCTTTTTATACGCAGCTTGCCCTGGGATAGGACATTTCGAATTGTCCTACTTTCTACTTATTGCACTACTTGTATGAGTACGCATCGACGTATTATTTAAATAAGAATGCATATCAGTAGTTTATCATTGCATTATTTTAGTTTTTTTCTCTCTCTCTTATATGTCCACCTACAACAATCCGCACCCGCACATTCGGGTACGGTCAGCACGCCAGGGGATTTCGTTTACCCCATAATACGACACAAGAAGTCCAAACACTTTCGACAGTGTGGCACCCAGAACTTATAGGATTATATGCATCAGCTCCGAATCATGTCTTTGGTCAAATGTTGGGTTTGCCCGGCTCCCGTGCTTTGGTACCTTACGTTCCGCTATATCGGCTAAGGTAGCAGTGGGAGAACTACTACGATTGTGTCCCGGTTCTTCCGGACGAGCACCTCAGTAGAGAAAGCCAAAAACTGACTGTCATGATAAGGCGAGAGACTGGTCGCTGTTCGAGAGGTCTCAAGTCCTTAAAGACCTTTTCCGCTTTGGGCGAGGAGTCGGCCTTGTCCGGCTTAGGCGTGTATAGCGCCCCAAATTCGGCCTTTCGAACACTAGGGGCTTTGCCAAAGTTTAAAATTATAGACTTCTGTGGCTAAGTGAGAGTGATAAAGCCTTATAGTCTGATTGCCTGGTTCGCTGCGCTGAACACCTCCCTTGAAGGACCCAAAATTGGGGTAAAGAGTGCTCAGATTTATCCCGAACACCCTAGTACTAGTTACATGGGGGCAGAAGCCGACGACTGGCCAACTCTCAGATTTTATAAATGGCCGCACAGAAGGTAATATTTTAAATTAGAAAAGCGTTGCATGGTGCAAATGAACTCGTTTCATATTACAGGATCACACGAGCATGTTCATTCAAAAATTACATCCTTGGCACACTCATCCGCCACTAGGCGGGAACTCTTCAGGACACTCTCATAATAATTTTTGGGGCAGCGATGCTCCTTGCCCTCCAGCAGCCCCTCCTTCACAAGCTTCACGGCGTCTAGCTTCGCCCAGTGCACCTTCGCCCGGGCAAAAGCCCTACGCGCACCCTCGATGCAGATGGACCGCTTTATGACTTCAAGCCGTGGGCAGGCATCCACAAGCCGCCTCACCAGACCGAAGTAGCTGCCGGGCAGGGGCTCGCCGGGACACATCTGGACTATAAGGCCCTTCATGGCCTGTTCGGCCGCCTTGTGAAGCTCGACCAATTGCTTCAGCTGGTCACTCAAGGGCACTGGTGTTCGGTCCCAATATACTGAGACCAGAACAACTTATCCGTCGAGATCCCCTCCTCAGCTCGGTAAAACTCTACGGCATCCAGTACACTACGGGGAAGATCTGCAAATGCTCTTGGAGAGCTCCGAACTCGGGTAAGAAAAAGGAAAGTCTCCTTCACGTGCTTGCTTTGCATAATGAATGCCCTACCTGCCGCTATTTTCTTCACCGTGTCAATCTCTTGGAGGGCCTTGTGGGCTTCGGCCTTGGCGCTCCGGACGCTTTCTAGCGCCTGCGCGATCTCAGAATCTCGCATCTTAGAGTCATGCTCCAAGGACTCGTGCTTCTTGGCGAGAGCCTCTAGCTCTTGCTGCACCTCGCCTACTCGGGCTTCTTGCTTCTCCCATTCAATGCGCTCCTTGTCCGCTTTGTCTTCGGCCTCGGACATCGCCTTCCTCAGGGTTTCCACTTTGGTAGTGGCCCCTGGCAAATTCATGATGATCCTATTACTTTACACTCGAACTTTTTTAACTATATAGACAGGGGTATTTCTTACCTTTGCTCTCCTCGAGCTGCCTCTTTGTAAGGCCGAGCTCGTCCTCGGACCGCTTCAGGCCCCGCTTCAGCGCAGAGACCTCTGTAGTATGCGCAGCAGTGGCCAGCAGTGAAGCCTGCACATACACATAGACATTTTTCTAATTAGACTCCCGAGTTATCATTTGATCCTCTATTCGGCCTTTCTTTGCAAACACCGAACAGAGCATCAGGGGCTATTGTCCATGCGGTAATATTTTCCTATATTTTCATTGCTTACCTCAAAGCCTGTTAGGAGGCTGGCACAAGCTTCGGTCAGTCCGTTTTTGGCGGACTGAACTTTCTCAATCACCGCACTCATGATAGTGCGGTGCTCTTCGTCAATGGAAGCGCTGCGAAGCACTTCTAGCAAGTTGTCCGGTGCCTCTGGATGGACAGAGGACACCGGCACGGGCAGCTGCCCCCCTAACAGGGGATCGCCTGCCGGAGTCCGGAACCATTGAAGGTTCCGGTGCAGTGTTCGGCTGGGGGCCGAACCTGGAGCCCATGGGAGTCCGGCTCCCTTTGCGCCCAAGGTCCGGAAGGTCGCCTCGAGGCACCCCCAGGACTGCCTCCCCTTGGCTCGATGCCTGTTGAGACAACACCTCGACGTTGTCCGCAAGGCAAGGAGTGGAGGCGGTTGGAAGAGAACCGCTGTTCATATCCGACGAGTCCAATGAACCGCTCGACGAAGATACGTCGAGATGGGCTCGGGACGGACTGCATAATCATATTCGGCATGAGGAGAAGCAGTGCAATAAAACATACCATGAATTACTATGGTGTCCAGATATTTACGACTTCTCCAGGGCTTGACCCTGGGTAGCCACTCATCGCTGCTGTAGGCGGCCGTCATGGAACAGTCCGGAGCGCGGGTCCTTCCCTTCTTGGACCCCTCGGCCTCCCCGGATGGGTCGGCCTTCCTTTTCTTATCTCCCCCGTCCGGGGTGAGAGAACTTTCCTCCTCCTCCTCGTTTTCATGGGAGGAGTGCGCGTTGGAGTCATCGGACGATGAGTCCGATACAACCTTGCGCCGGAGACCCTTTCGGGTCCCCGTGGCCTTCTTCTTGGCCTTCTTTGCCGGCACCTCATAAGGTGTCGGAGCCAGCATCTCCGTTAGGAGAGCATCTGCCAGATCTTCAGGCAGGGGGCCTGGGCAATTGAGCTCCTCCGCTGTCTTTATCCAGTGCTGTTAATGACATGGAAGCTTAGATCCCGCGCGTGATTTAACTGGGGCAAATAAATACCGTGTGAGATATTGAAGCTCACCGGATTGGCATGGTGCTTTGCGCTGAGTCCGCGGTCCTCGGTGAGGGAAGAAGGTACATCGGCACCCTTGAACAGCACCCTCCAGACGTCCTTGTGCGTCGTGTCGTAGAGCTCTCACAACGTCTGGTGCTTGGCCGGGTCGAACTCCCACAAATTGAATGCCCATCGTTGACACGGGAGGATCCGGCGGAAGAGCATAACCTGGACCACGTTGACGAGCTTGTTTTCTTGCTCATCATGTTCCTGATGCAGGTCTGGAGTCCGGTCAGCTCTACCGAAGAACCCCAGGATAGGCCCTTCTCTTTCCAGGAAGTGAGCTGCGTGGGGATTCCGGATCAAAATTTGGGGGCCGCCGCCCAGTTGGTGTCACGCGGCTCGGTGATGTAGAACCACCCCGATTGCCACCCTTTTATGGTCTCCACATAGGAGCCTTCGAGCCAGGTAACGTTAGGCATCTTGCCCACCATGGCGCCTCCGCACTCTGCTTGCTGGCTGACCACCACCTTCGGTTTGACATTGAAGGTCTTCAGCCACAGGCCGAAATGGGGTTTGATGCGGAGGAAGGCCTCGCACACGATGATAAACGCCAAGATGTTGAGGATGAAATTGGGGGCCAGATCATGAAAATCCAGCCCATAGTAGAACATGAGCCCGCGGACAAACGGGTGGACGGGAAATCCTAGTCCGCGGATGAAGTGGGTAAGAAAAAATACCCTCTCATGGGGTTCAGGTGTAGGGATGATTTGCCCTGCATCTGGCAGCTGGTGTGCGATATTCGCGGCCAGATATCCGGCTTCCCGTAACTTTGTGATGTTCTCCTCCGTGACGGAGGAGACCATTCACTTGCCTCCCGCTCCGGTCATGCTGGGAGTGGTTTGAGAAGAAAGGCGCGAACTTGGGCGCTAGAGCTCGAGTGCGCGAGAATGGGTAAGCAAGGAGGGAGAAGGCGTGGGTAAAAAGGGTGAATCTTTGTCCCTTTATAAGGGCGGAGGAGGCGATGCACCTCCCCACTTACTTGTTAAAATCGCTTACTCCCCGAGCGCCGTAATTGATGGCGCGCTTGGGCTACCCATACCCGTATTGATGAGAATCCCGTGATAAGGGGGACACGTTATCTGCTTCGACTAGACGTGTCAAGAAAACCGCCTCGCGATATGTGCGGTGCTGGTTGAGGAAAACGGTTCGAATAATGACCGAGCCACGACATGATGTGATGTTGCTAAACATGTCAGCAGATTAGATTTTTGGAAATATTATTCTCTCTATGGTGGGGTGTGGAACTTGTTTTGCAAAACCGGACACTATACTTGTGTTCAAAAATATTCCATGAAGTATTTGGCGAAGAACCCGCCTTGCAATGCCGAAGACAATACTGCGCGCCGGACTCATCGTCATTGACGCCTGGTTCAGGGCCTACTGAGGGAGTCCTGGATTAGGGGGTCTCCAGACAGCCGGACTATATCCTTTGGCCAGACTGTTGGACTATGAAGATACAAGATTGAAGACTTCGTCCCGTGTCCGGATGGGACTCTCCTTGGCGTGGAAGGCAAGTTAGGCAATACGGATTCGTATATCTCCTCCCTTGTAACCGACCTTGTGTAACCGTAGCCCCCTCCGGTGCCTATATAAATCGGAGGGTTTAGTCCGTAGGACAACATACACTCATACCATAGGCTAGCTTCTAGGGTTTAGCCTCTACGATATCGTGGTAGATCAACTCTTGTAATACTCATATCATCAAGAACAATCAAGCAGGACGTAGGGTATTACCTCCATCAAGAGGGCCCGAACCTGGGTAAACATTGTGTCCCCTGCCTCCTGTTACCATCCGCCTTAGACGCACAGTTCGGGACCCCCTACCCGAGATCCACCGGTTTTGACACCGACAGTGAGGAATTTGCTTTTGAAGCAATGCACACTTTGAAGAGTAGAATCATGGAGATCTCCCCCTATATCTTGTAATTCATATACGCATTTTACATATAACATGAAGAATTTGAAATGCACGATGAAATATGGTGACTGATGTAATTCAACATTCGTGAATTAACATTAATGAGGAATAAGCATGTAGACGAAATCAGCACAAGTATCAGACCACCATAGAGTTTAAGATTACAGCTCGATCCAGCAAAGTCTTTAAAAGAACGAGAGTTGTAACTTAGAAAAAAACGCCCATATAGGTAGACCCGCTTGAAGACTAACTCAAATTTCTCCCCCTTTGTCATCGAATGACCAAAAGGATCGAAAATGAGGACTAACGCCCCTGAAGAGTATCAAGTTGATGGAGGAGCGCCAGTGTTGTTGGGGTCGTTTGTCGTTGTAGGGCCTGCCTCAGTGTCGCCCAAGTCTTCATACTCGTCGGTGTCGCGGGATGAAGAATATGAGCTGGACACCAAGGAAGGAACTTTGACCTTCTTGAGTTTCTTCGGTGGAGGTGCAGACCAGTCAAAGTTCTCCTTGAGACCCATTTGCTTCAGATCTTCTTCACCATACAGATGTGATAAGATAGCCCAGGTGCGACCAAAAACTTCATGGAGGTAGTAATGGTTTTTCTTCACTGCATTATGTGTAGCAGTCATGTTGTGAAGAAGAGAACCAAACTGATGCTTAACCCATTTGTGGTTTCGATCCACCTTCTGGTGAAGAATAAGAAGCAGCTCACGGTCAGTCATCACCCTAGGAGCTGTGGCTTGAGGATTTGACTTGGATGCATTTGCAGCAGAGTCATGAGTGGCAGAGTCATCATTGGTGGAATAAGATGCAGCTTTGCGAAACTGACCATCCAATGGACGAATGCCTTCATCAATGACAGCAGGTGCCTTCCCCTTTTCATCAGCTGTGGAATAAGTCTACTTGAGGACTTCAATCGGGGGCAGGTAGCTGAGGTGATTCTGAAAATCAGCCTTGTAATTGAGTGAAGACCTTGTTCTGAGGAATCTTATAATCCAAGGAGCATAAGGCTTCAACTCAAATGGAGAGAGTGCAACATTTGCCAGAGTCCTCATGAAGAAATCATGATAATTGACAGGAATGCCATGTATGATGTTGAATAGCAGATTCTTCATGATGCCAACAATTTCCTCATCAGACGAGTCATGGCCTTTGATAGGACTCATTGTCCTCGTCAGAATGCGATAGACTATTCTTGGCACGTATAGCAATTCGTTCACGAGGAATTTGGTCCTTGGGGCTTGACCGGGCTTCAAGGGCTTCATTAGCACTTGCATGTAATGGCCAGTGAGTTTAGGCTCTTGATGGAGGCAACGAGCTCCTTCAAGGGGTGGACTGATTGGCGGGGCGTGAAGTAATTCAGAGGCCGGTGCCTTATAATTAGTATTATCGGTCATCCAGTCAAATACCCAAGTGTTGATATCATCAGCATCACCTGTGATGTGCAAATTAGCGTAGAACTGAAGAATAAGCTCTTCATTCCAATCAACAATATCAGAGCAAAAGTTGAGGAGGCCTGCATCATGAAGCACACTGAGGACAGGAGAGAAGCAAGGCAGTGATTCCATGTCCACGTGAGGAATATGCTCATGGTAGAATATTTTGTCCTTGTTGAAAAGCAGTGAAGAATAGAAGTTGTCCTGGCTGGCAGTCCAGAAACACTTCCTCCTTAGACGAGCAGAGTCATAAGGATTGTAGTCAGTGAAGAATACATGCTCGCCAAAGAAGTCATCAGCCTTGAATTTTTGCTTCTTCGAGAAGGGATCCTTTGGCTTGGGGTGAGGAGTGTCAGTCAATTGCATCACAACCTCAGGGATCTCGATCTCAGGTTCCGCAGGCTGAGGATTTTCAGGTTCTTCTTCAGTGGCAGCCTGGGACTTCAATTCTTCATTTACATTTTCTTCACACTAGTGGCTGGAATTTCTTCATGGACAGATGGTGTGGCATGAGGTTCTTCAGATCCCATTTGTAACTTCAGTGGTTACAGGGGACTGAGGAATTTGTTGAGAGGTGTGAACAGAGGAGAATTGGGTGCTGACTTTCCCAAAAGTCATCGTTCAACACTGGAGTTGTGCATCCAATGTCCACATCTTCTTCTTCATTTATTTCTTCAACACCGACCTATTCAGCAGTGAACTGAGGCATGGGCGATGAGATATGGGGTTGAAGGGATTTCATCCACTTCAATTTCTTCATCCAACTGCTCTGACGAAGCAGCAGAAGGAATGTCATCATCTGATCCGCTTGGGATCACGTATTCTTCATCAAAAGGAACAAGGTCCTTTGATGGCATGGATGAGACAGGAACAAAATCAATTGGATTGTCATAGGAACTTGTCAGTGGCTTCATTTTCTTCGGAGCTGAAGAATCTGATGCAGCTGATGCCTTCCTTTTCTTCACATCTGCACAGTCTGCAGCCTTGATCTTCTTCACATCTGATGCAGATGGAAGGATAGGAGTTGGATTAGGCACAGGAGGAGCACAGGAATTTGGTCCAAGATCTTCAGGCACAACTGATGCAGTTGCTCTGACTTCTTCATTTTCTTCAGGCACAACACTAGTGGTTGCCATGACAATTTCTTCAGCAGCTGGAATGCAGTCATCAGCCCTGGAATTAGCATTTTCTTCAGCAGCCTGAGTGTCATCAGTGGTGCTGGCATTTTCTTCGGTAGGCTGAGCAGATGCTGCAGCCTGAGGAATTTCTTGTTGCATTTGTGTTGCAACAGTGGAGATGAAGTTGTCAGCAAGTCTCACAAAATGAACCTTGGCTCCCAGCCAATCAACGTGGTATGCGTCAAATTCATCACTGAGTTTCTTGATCTCAGATTGAATAGTGACAAGTTCTTCAGTTGTCATAGAGACAACGTTTTTCTTCAGGAAGCGCTCCTTTTTGTACCACGCTTTCTTGATCTGCCTGGCCTTCTCAAATTTCCATTTCTCTTCCTGAATGAAGTGAGTCAACATATGACTTTGGCCAGGAGTGTTGGGGTCCTTGTGCCAGAGATCAATGTAATCAAGGATCAACTTTGGATCCAAAAGAAGAGGCACACTTGTGCCTTTGGCTCTAGCGGCCCTGACTTGCCTGTCCCTGATGATTTCAGAAAGTTCTTCATCATCAGCTTTGTCTTCATTAGATGACACTTGAAAAGCGACCTACTTCTTTTGAGGACTTGGTCGAGAGCCTCGTCCAGCAGTTGCCTTGCTCTTCCGTAGAGTGGGGCCGGTTGAAGAATGTAGTGGAGCTAAAGAACTTGTAGAGGCGTCTAAGGCAATGGAGATGCCTGTTTTGCTTTGGCAAGATGCGAGGTGCGGAGGACTTTGATGGAGGATCTGAGGACTTTGGAGGAGCTGGTGTGGGTTGAGGAATTGGCCGTGAGGGCTTTGAAGAAACTGGTCGTCAGGGTATTGCTGAGGAACTTGGCCGTGAGGGAATTTGGGTAGAAGCACTTGGCTTATGAGACGGCTTCTTTGGCATTGCCTTCTTGGGCTTACTTGCAGAGGCCTCAGTAGTGGCAGCCGCAGCAGCAGTGTCTTCATTGAATTTCCTCACTGCTTCCCTAGCTACTCTGGCAAGCTTGGCATGGCGCTTGGCCCATTCATCAGGATAATCCTCACCACGTTTGAGGCTGGTGGGATTTGCTTCTTGACCGGGTGCCAAAGGAGGTCTTGGGCATGGAGGATGAAGAGCGAATTTCTTCATATACTTGGGAGTGACATATCTGTATTCTCTCCATTCCCGTGCCCATCTCCTCTCTATTCTTTGGATGCGCACTTTGCGCTCATTCTTAGTTTCCTTCCCATGGGTGGCCTAATCAGGACTGCAATAATCCTTGTATATGTCCTCAGGGATTTCAAACACAGTCTTGACTTCTAGCTTCTTTCCTCCCTTCTGAGGTTTCTTGCCATCTGCCATTTTCTTCAGCTGAGGGTTTTTAACGATTGAGTTCTCTGAAGAGGTATGCAACTTTTCTTCGAGGAACACTTCAAATGAGTTAAGTTGATGAGAACCTAATGATTCAACAGCGGACATGTGTACCTGTGAACAGAGTATAGGTGCGAAGAATTTGGAGAGGTCATATGCGTTCTCAGAAGTTTTTGCAAAAAGAACAAGTTTGAGGAAATTGACCAGATGAGTCTTGAAGAATTTCACTAAGCAGTTCTTTGACTTAGGTTCCAGAGTTGTGTAGATTTGAAAATCCACACAATTTAGGAATCTTGAAGAAAAATGTTTCTTAGAGAAACAAATCAAGAACAGATGATATGTGAGGTGTTTAGTGTGTGAAGAGTTGAGGAATAAACTCCTTTTGAAGATGTGAAGAAAACATCAGAATCAACAAGGGTAGTAAAAGTAACTTTTAATTACCCTTGACGAAGAACACGACGAACTAGGGAGTGTAGATTTGAAGATCGTCGGTTCAGATCTTCCACGCCCTAACTTGGCTGAGGAAGACAGCTACGGCGGCGGCGAAGTGAAGAAATCCGCGTCCGGTGTGAGTACGGTGGCGACGAGGTTGAGGCAGTGAAGCTCTTCCTCACTGGCGACGATGGAAGTAGCGGCGGCGCTAGGGTTGGGGAGCTCGAGCAAGGGAGTGAGGTCGAGCGGAATAAAATGAAGTGAGGAAGGGAGAGGGGTATTTATAGGCGAAGTGAAAAACCGCTCGCCCGAGGAAATAGGACGAACATGCCCCTGATATTTCTCATTCGCTTGACATGTGTCACCCACATATAGAGAGGTGGCGATCATGCGAGATCGTGGGTGAATAGATAAACATCGCATAGAATGCGGAACGGTTTGAGTGGCAAAGCCAAAAATTTAGATAAGATAGGTTTTAAAGTTCCGTTCGCAAATGCTTTAGCTGACAAGGACACAGTGAAGATTTTGAACGAGATTCAAATAGAACGAACATGAAGAATTTGTGAATAGACTGGGTTGAGGTTAGCATAGAGGGGGAAGGGTCTGATCACATTCACTTAGCAGAACAAGCAACTTGAAGAAATAACAATAAGTGAATGCTGTAGAGGACATATACTCATAAATATATATAGTCAACGAAGAAAAACGACGGAAATAGTGAAGACAATGCAAGTTGAAAAACAACTGAGGAATTTCAAAGAACTGAGGAAAAACTCAATTGAAGATTTTCAACATTTGGCGGTGGCGTGACCCACCGTATAAGAATGATGATTTCAGACACCGTGTACAATTGTCGTAGTGTTCTGAGAATCAAATTCTTCGTTAATTTCTTCACACTTAGAGTGTTATTCTTCATTGATTGAAGAAAAACGTTTCTTCATGTGTTGCACATCTAAGTCATCAATTTTGCATAAGTGTTAGGATGAGTGTCCTTTTCAAAGAACATTCGAAGATTCTAGGATATTTAGCTCACACCGCAACTTGCTAAATCTCTTCTCATCCAAGGGCTTAGTGAAGATATCGGCTAGCCGTTCTTTAGTCTTCACATGCTCAATAGAGATGTCGCCCTTCAACACATGATCACGAAGAAAATGATGACGAATCTGAATGTGCTTTGTCTTCGAGTGCTGAACTGGGTTATGAGCAATCTTGATGGCACTCTCATTGTCACAGTAGAGTGGCACATTCTTCACGTTGACGCCGTAGTCCTTGAGAGTTTGCTTCATCCATAGCAGTTGAGCACAGCAAGAACCAGCAGCAATGTACTCAGCTTCAGCAGTAGACAGTGATACGCAGTTCTGTTTCTTCGAGGACCAACAGACCAAAGATCGTCCGAGGAAATGGCATGTGCCAGATGTTGACTTGCGGTCCACACGATCACCAGCATAGTCAGAGTCTGAATATCCAATGAGATCAAAAGCCGAGCCCTTGGGGTACCATAATCCAAGTGTTGGTGTGTGAGCTAGATATCGAAGAATTTCCTTCACAGCCTTATGGTGTGATTCCTTCGGTGTAGCTTGAAATCGGGCACACATGCAAACACTAAGCATAATATCTGGCCTAGATGCACATAAGTACAATAAAGAACCAATCATGGAGCGGTATACCTTTTGATCAAAGTCAATACCATTTTCATCAGTGCATAGATGACCATTTGTGGGCATAGGGATTTTGACTCCTTTGCAATCTTGCATGCCGAATTTCCTCAGTACATCCTTGAGGTATTTCTCCTGAGATATGAATATGCCATTGCGCTGTTGACGAATCTGAAGACCTAAGAAGAATTTCAATTCTCCCATCATAGACATTTGATATTCTTCACTCATCATATAGGCAAATTCATCACTGTAACGTTGGTCAGTACAGCCAAAATGATATCATCAACATAAATTTGGCACACAAACAATTCACCATCATAAGATTTAGTGAAAAGAGTTGGGTCAAGTGAACCGGGTTTGAAGCCTTTCTTCATGAGGAATTCCTTCAAAGTATCATACCACGCCCGTGGGGCCTGCTTGAGGCCATAGAGGGCCTTATTGAGTCTGAAGACTTTGTCAGGATGCTTTGGATCTTCAAAACCTGGGGGTTGAGCAACATATACTTCTTCCTCAAGCTTACCATTGAGGAATGCACTTTTCACATCCATTTGATATAAGATGATATCATGATGGTTAGCATAAGCAAGTAATATGCGAATAGCTTCAAGTCTAGCAACAGGTGCAAAAGTTTCATCGAAATCAATTCCTTCAACCTGTGTGTAGCCTTGAGCTACAAGCCGTGCCTTATTCCTCACCACAAGGCCATTTTCATCTTGCTTGTTGCGGTAGATCCACTTTGTGCCGATGATATTGTGCTTGCGAGGATCTGGACGTTTGACCAGTTCCCAGACGTTGTTGAGCTCGAATTGATGTAATTCCTCTTGCATAGCTTGAATCCACTCAGGCTCCAGAAATGCTTCATCTACCTTAGTGGGCTCTGTGATAGAGACGAAAGCAAAGTGCCCACAAAAGTTAGATAAATGTGAAGCTCTTGAGCGTGTGAGAGGACCTGGAATGTTGATGTCGCTGATGATTTTCTCAATTTGCACTTCATTTGCAACGCGAGGATGAGCGGGTTGTCGTTGAGGAATTTGATCAGCATTTTCTTCAGCGCCATTTTCCTCAGGTGCATCAGCATGACGTTCCTCATGTTCTGGAATGACTTCTTCAGCAGATTCTTCAGTAGGAATGACATCCTCAGTAGCCTTGAACCTAATAGATTCCTTAGGAGGTATTTCATCTGTCACAGGAGGTAGGTGCTCTCTTTGCGAGCCATTAGTTTCATCGAACCGCACATCTACAGTTTCAACAACCTTGTGATGACAGGTGTTGAAGACTCTGTAGGTGTGCGAGTCCTTACCATAACCGAGCATAAAACCTTCATGTGCTTTCGGTGCAAATTTAGAACTGTGATGAGGATCTCTAATCCAACATTTAGCACCGAAGACTTTGAAATAACTCACATTGGGTTTCTTGTCAGTGAGGAGTTCATATGCAGTCTTCTTGAAGAATTTGTGAAGATATACCCTGTTGATGATGTGGCATGCAGTATCAATTGCCTCAGGCCAAAAGCAAGGAGGCGTCTTGTACTCATCAAGCATAGTGCGGTCCATCTCAACAAGAGTCCTGTTCTTGCGCTCTACGACGCCATTTTGCTGAGGAGTATAAGGAGCAGATAACTCATGAGTAATACCAAGTTCATCAAGATAGTCATCAAGACCAGTGTTCTTGAACTCAGTTCCATTATCACTTCTGATGTGCTTGATCTTCACACCAAAGTTGGTTGAAGCCCTCGATGAAAATCGTTTGAAGACTTCCTGCACTTCAGTTTTGTAAGTGATGATATGGACCCATGTATATCGAGAATAATCATCAACAATGACAAAACCATATAAGGATACATCATTACTAAATGTGGCATAGTGAGTAGGGCCAAAGAGATCCATGTGAAGTAATTCAAATGGTCGAGTAGTAGTCATGATAGTCTTCGCTGGATGCTTGGCCTTGGTCATTTTTCCAGCTTCACAGGCTCCGCATAAGTGATCCTTGAGGAATTTGACATTTTCAATGCCAATGACATGCTTCTTCTTTGCGAGCGTGTGCAAATTCCTCATGCCAGCATGACCAAGTCGTCGATGCCATAGCCAGCCTTCTGAAGCTTTTGCAAGTAGACATGTAGCAGGTTGTGGTCCTGTAGAGAAATCGACAATATACAAATCTCCTCTCCTAAAGCCTTCTAAGACTTTGGAATTGTCAGCTTCCATGATCACAACACAACGATACTTGCCAAAGACAACAACCATATCAAGATCACAAAGCATTGAGACAGACATGAGGTTGAACCCTAAGGACTCGACAAGCATGACTTTGTCCATGTGTCGATCCTCTGAGATTGCAACCTTACCTAGACTCAATACCTTGCTTTTGCCTTTGTCAGCGTAGGTGATATGCTTCAGATGTGATGGAGATAAAGCAGTGTCCATCAATAAGCTCCTGTCACCAGTCATGTGATTTGTACACCCACTATCGAGGACCCACTCAGTGGCTTTGGGTTGATCATCCTACAGATGAATTAGTGCAACTTACGAACTCATATACTTCACAGTGAAGAATATGGTATCAATTTCATTAGATCAATTTCATCAAGCAATAGAACAGATAAAGCAGTATGAGGACGTGAGAAATGAAAATTCATTTCTTCATGATTAGCTTGCGTCCTTTCAAGCACATTCAGGTCTCCAGCAAATTCTTCAGACGATTAAGTTCGTCTGGAGACCTGATCCTGCATAAGAGATTAGTTCTTTTTCTTCACCACCCACATCTGAAGGGGTGGCCAAGAGTTCATCATTCTGCGAGCTCCATAAGAGAAAGGTGGCATAGATGCCAATCCACTTCGTTTCACATAAGAGGGGTTAGGGTAAGCATAAGAGTAAGCAGAGAAATTCTTCGAGGACTTATGAACATAATGATTTGAAGAATAATGCACATATCCATAATCCTTAGATCTTCCCTGCGAAACAGACGGGTTAGCATGATGATGTTCATATGAGGACTTTGATCCTTTTGAGGAATTTGATCCATGTGAGGAGTTTGGTCCGTATGAGGACTTGGATCCATATGAAGATTTTGGTCCATATGAAGAATTTGATCTGGGGTTCCTATTCTTCACAGGTGGTGTCATGATGACATTCACCTGAAGATTTTCAAGGCACCTTTTGGGAACCCAGATTTTCTTCATAGGAGGACCGTTCCTGCAGTTAGTGCCAACATATCTAGCAAATACTTCACCATTCTGATTTTTGAACAGTTTATAGTTGGAGTCAATTGACTCATCAGAAGAATATGAAGATTCACATGTAAAGCCAGATAAAGTAGATGGATCCACTGAAGGTCCCTTTGCAGCAACCCATGAGGTTTTGGGATACTGCTCAGGTTTCCAGTAGGTCCCATCAGCATTGAGTTTCCTCTCAAAGGCAATACCCTCTTTCCTAGGGTTCCTGTTGAGGATCTGCTTTTTAAGCACGTCACAAAGAGCCTGATGCCCTTTGAGGCTTTTGTACATGCCTGTCATATACAATTCCTTCAGCCCTGCATCATCAGTGATACTAGCAATGTCCTCAGATGAGGAATTAGTGATAGCAGAGGCAGTTGAAGAATTTGCAGCAATGGAAGTATTTGAGCATTCAGGTGAAGAATTAGCAGTTTCACGTTCAATGCACTTCAAACATGGAGGAACAAATTCATCCTGAGTAGCGCTGATCTGTTGAGCAAGTAATGAATCACGCTCCTTCTGAAGATCTTCATAACTCACTCTTAACTGCTCAAGATCTTGCTTTCTTTGAAGAAATTCATAAGAAAGCTTCTCATGATCAGATAGGAGAGTGTTATGATGACCTTGAAGATTGTCAAACTTGGACTGAAGTCTCTGAAGATTTTCAGTCAAAATTTTAGTGCGATCCATTTCCTCGCCCAACATATCATCGCTTTTATCTAGCATGTTTTGAACCTTTTCAAGAGCCTTTTGTAGTTTCACAGCAATCTTAGCAAGTTTAGAATAGCTGGGTTTGAGGTTTTCATCAGATTCATCCTCACTAGATTCAGAGGAGGGATATTTGAGTACCTTTGAGCCTTTTGCCATGAAGCAATAGGTGGGAGCATAGTCCTCATCGCCATCATCAGTAGCGTTGGGGAGGTCCTTTTCTTCTGATTTCAAGATGGACTTGCTGACGAATGCGGTAGCGAGGGCTAGGCTCGCCACACCAGAGTCTGAATCCTCAGATTCCTCCTCTACCTCATTTTCCTCATATTCAGCCTCAGAGTCCATTTCCTTGCCAATGAACGCCCGAGCCTTCTTGGAGTTGCTCTTCTTGTGAGATGAGGACCTTGAAGGTTTTGATGACGAGGAATTTGAAGATTTCTTCTTCTTTTTTGAATCATCAGAACTGTAATCCTTGTACTTCTTCTTCTTTGATCACTTTTCCCACTAAGGACAATCTTGAATGTAGTGTTCGGGCTTCTTGCATTTGTGGCAGAGTCTCTTCTTGTAATCATGGGATAAGGAATTTGTTCTCAAGTCACCACCTCTTGAGGATTTACCAAAGCGACCATGTCTTGAGAACTTTTGGAACTTCCTCACGAGCATAGCTAACTCCTAGCTCAGTTCTTCAGGGTCACCAAGGCTACTGTCAGAATCTTCACCTTCAGATTCAGACACTGCCTTGGCCTTCAGAGCCCGTGATCTACCATAGCTTGGTCCATAGAGATCTCTCTTCTCAGCAAGCTGGAACTCATGAGTGTTTAGTCTCTCGAGGATATCGGCGGGATCAAGTGACTTATAGTCTCCACATTCTTGTATCATCAATGCCAAGGTATCAAATGAGGAATCAAGCGATCTCAGCAATTTCTTCATATCAGTGGCACCAAGTGCTTGAAGCTCATTTGAGATGTTAGTGAGGCGATCAAAGGTTTGCTGAACATTTTGATTGTCGAGTCTTTTGAAGCGGTTGAAGAGATTTCAAAGAATGTCAACTCGAGAGTCACCCTGTGTTGAGACTCCCTCATTGACCTTGCACAGCCTGTCCCAGATAAGCTTAGATGTCTCCAAAGCACTCACTCTGCCATACCGCCCTTTGCTCAGATGGCCACATATGATATTCTTCCCTTGAGAGTAGAGTTGCTTGAATCTCTTCACATCAGCGGCGTTGATGGTGGGAGTGACAGAGGGAACACCATTCTCCAAAATGTACCAGAGATCGTTATCAATTTCCTCAAGATGCATGCGCATCTTATTCTTCCAGTAGGGGTAGTCCCTCTCATCGAAGGTAGGACACCCAGCAGAAACCTTGATCATACCTGCGATCGACATAACTAAAACTCCAGGTGGTTAAATGAAAATCACATAGAACAAGGGAGTACCTTGCTCTGATACCAATTGAAAGTGCGTTATATCGACTAGAGGGGGGTGAATAGGCGATTTTTATGAATTCTTCACTCAGGAATTTTAGGGTGAGGAAATTCCTGGGTGAAGAACTACTTGCAGTGGAATAAGTACTCAGAAGTAAACAGAACAGAACAAGAGCATGGTCTTCATGATGAAATGAAAACAAGCACAGAGTACAGAAAGCGTAAACACAGGATAAATAGAATGAAGACAAACATGCTGAAGAAATTGAGCTGAGGAAATAGAGAAAGTCTTCAGCCAAAGTCTTCAAACAGATATGTACAAGCACACAACACATAAATGAGGAAATGGAAGGATTGAGGAAATGAAACCAGGTAGCTTGGTGAAGACAATGATTTGGTAGACCAGTTCCAACTGCTGTGACAGTTGTACGTCTGGTTAGGGCGGCTAGGTATTTAAACCTGAGGACACACAGTCCTGGACACCCAGTTCTGAACACGCAGCTCAGGACACTTAGTCCTCACCGTATTCCCCTTGAGCTAAGGTCACACAGACCTCGCCCAATCACTCGTGGTAAGTCTTCAGGTGACTTCCAAACCTTCACAGAATTGGTCACTCGGTGATCCACAATTTCCTCTTGGATGCTCTAGACCATGAGGCCTAACCGTCTGGAAGATGCACAATCTTCAAATGTAACAAGCATCGGATCCACGCATGATCAATCTCTTTAGTGATGCTCAATCACTTTGGGTTTGTAGGTGTTTGGGTTCAGGTTTTCCTCACTTGATGATTTTCACTCAAAGTCCTCGGAGGATGGGATGCTCTCAAATGACAAGTGTCAGTTTCTCTCGGAGCAGCCAACCATCTAGTGGTTGTAGGGGGCGGCTATTTATAGCCTAGGGAGCAGCCCGACATGATAAGACATAAATGCCCTTCAATGATATGACCGTTAGGTGGGTAGATATTTTGGGACAGCTAGCGCATAGCACAACAATGGTTGGAATTATGAGTATCAAATTCCTCAGGGCTATCATGTTCCTCACTGTGTAGGCAATCCGCACTAGCGAATTCCTAACTCCTGAGTCAGATAAAATTCCTAAGAGACCAGAAGAACTTCGTCTCTGTCACTGAAGAAATTGACTGAACTGTATGAGATTTCTAATGGCTTCACTCGAAGGGATTGGTAGGTGTAGGATTTGTGTTGAGCATCACTTGGAAAATTTTCCCTAGTATTTCCTTGACCCCCTTTAACAAAACAGTGTTTCCTATGACTGAAGAAAGAGAAAAAGAAACTACGAAAAAAAAAGTCTTCATGCCTCATGTTCCTCGAATGAATATCAAGTCTTCAAGATTACACCAATTTCTTCACTTTCAAAGTCTTCAGAAAGTCTTCAGAAATCCAAAGTCTTCAGTCGAAGAACTTCATTTTTAGGGGTCGACTTTCTCTGTAAATATCAAACTCCTCATAGACTTATAGACCTGTGTACACTCACAAACGCATTAGTCCCTTAACCTATAATTCGTAAATACAACAAAATCACTAAGGGGCACTAGATGCACTTACAGTTTGTGCCAAGTGGAACCGTTGGGAAGACTTGGGGAAAGTCTTTTTGATCTTGCTGTAAAAAACAGAAACTTTAGCGCTCACGAGAATTGCTGCCATTTTTTATTGGAGAGTGATATTTAGTTAATTCTTTTTGAAGATGATTAATAGATAAATTCCTCACGTTCAGAAATTTATTTTATAATTTTTGGGGTTCCAGAAGTTTGCGTTAGTTACAGATTACTACAGACCATTCTGTTTTTGGCAGATTCTGTTTTCGTGTGTTGTTTGCTTATTTTGATGAATCTATGGCTAGTAAAAGAGTTTATAAACCATAGAGAAGTTGGAATACAGTAGGTTTAACACCAATATAAATAAAGAATGAGTTCATTACATTACCTTGAATTGGTGTTTTGTTTTCTTTAGCTAACGGAGCTCATGAGATTTTCTTGTTATGTTTTGTGTTGTGATGTTTTCAAGTTTTGGGTAAAGATTTGATGGATTATGGAACAAGGAGTGGCAAGATCCTAAGATTGGGGATGCCCAAGGCACCCCAAGGTAAATCTAAGGATACCAAAAAGCCTAAGCTTGGGGATGCCCCGTGAGGGAGTCCTGGACTAAGGGGTCCTCGGGCGTCCGGCCTGTTATCCATGGGCTGGACTGATGGGCTATGAAGACATGAAGGCCGAATACTGTACCCGTGTCCGGATTGGACTCTCCTTGGTGTGGAAGGCAAGCTTGGAGACCGACTATGAAGATTCCTTCTTGTATAACCGACTCTATGTAACCCTAGATTCCCCCGCCCCCCGGTGTCTATATAAACTGGAGGGGTTAGTCCAGAAAGGACACATTCATTACCATACTCATACATGTTAGACTTCTAGGGTTTAGCCATTATGATCTCGTGGTAGATCAACTCTTGTAACACCCATATTCATCAATATCAATCAAGCAGGACATAGGGTATTACCTCCATAGAGAGGGCCCGAACCTGGGTAAACATCGTGTCCCCCGTCTCCTGTTACCATCGATCCTTGACGCACAGTTCGGGACCCCCTACCCGAGATCCGCCAGTTTTGACACAGACATTGGTGCTTTCATTGAGAGTTCCACTGTGCCGTCAATGAAAGGTTCGATGGCCCATTCAATCTTCTATAGTGACGCTGTCCAAGGAGAAGCCTTCCTCCCCGGACAGATTTTTGTGTTCGGCGACTTCATATTGCGGGCCAACTCGCTTGGCCATCTGGAGTAGATCGATAGCTACCCCCCTGGACACCAGGTCAGATTTGGAAGCTTGAACTATGTCGCGGATATCCGTGGAGACTTGATCTTCAATGGATTTGAGACCGCAACAATCGCCCCCTCGCCCCGATGAACATGACTTAAATCTGTCATCGGATCACATCCAGGAGATGGTACCTGTTGCTGCAACGGCCTTAGAACCGGAGCCGCTCGCCCCATCCGAGGCCACGGAGTCCGCGGCGTTGGAGCCACACATGCACTCGGCACCCCGCAATATTTGCGTCAATGAAACTTTGGACTCGTCCCCGGCTATAAGTCCCGGACCAGGTATGCCTGCGGACACCGAGCTGGATCGGTTATCAATTTTCGAAATTTTGCGCCGCAGACATCTTCCAGCACTCACCTTTGGGTGACATGCTAAACTCTTTAAAGAACTTGTCCTTGGAAAAGGACTCAAAGCCGAACTATGTTCGGTTCGAGCTAGAGGCTGACAATGGAGAATTTCGCTTCCCACCCGCCACCCACTTCATAGCCACTGTCGAGGACTTAACCGACACGCCCGCTTCCGGCTCCGAAGGCATCAACGGTATAGACAACGATGCTGATAAGGAGCAAGGCCTAGACCCGCCAGTCACCAGGCGTGGGATGACCACCCCTTCATATGACATGTACATGATCGATACACCTAAAAAGCCTTGCTGCAAGGACAAGGGAGATCCAGTTAAAACTCCTGAGACACAGCCCAAGCTCCGGTGCCCCAAATGCCGCCCCAAGTCACGCCGCGGCAACATAGGCACTAGAGTAAATAGTACTCCGGATGGCGCCAAAAGCAATGAAGACCCTATGGGAACAATATCCGAGTAGGAGGAACAGGAAAATGGGCAAGCCAGCCCCGATGAACAGGCCCCGCCCAGCGACAATTCAGAGGACGACAACTACCTTCCGCTCTCCGAAGATGAGGTAAGCCTCGGTGGTGAAGACTTCATTGTACCCGTAGAGCCCCTCGAGCATGAGCGCTTCAAGCGCAGGATGATAGCTACGGCAAGGAGTCTGAAAAAGAAGCAGCAGCAGCTTCAAGCTGACCAAGACCTACTCAATGACAGATGGACCGAAGTCCTGGTTGCCGAAGAATACGACCTTAGTGGCCTAGCCAAAATCTACCCAAAGCACAGACCGCTATACCAGTCCGATGACGGGGCGTTGGATCCCATACCATCTTCACACAATAGGGCAGGTCGCCGGCAGCTCTGTCCTGATAAAGAGGCAATTCAAGCCGAACACTAGACCGCCCCACCTCGCTGTAAAGGCAAGAACAATGCAGGTCACGACTACCCAGACAACCTGCAGAGGGACTTGGACAATAGAGCAGGAAACGCAAGAACGATCCACGGATCACAAAAGCATGCTTCGACACGCGACGACGGCTACCTATTCGGACGTGTCACACCTCGACATGACCGAGCCGAAAACCGCAATGGAACTCCTTCGGAGTTACGTCGCAGTGTGGCCCAACATAGAGGCGTTGCACACCCGCTTTGCTTCACTGATGAAGTAATGGATCATGAATTCCCCGAAGGATTCAAACCCATCAATATTGAATCATACGACGGGACAACCAATCCCGCGGTATGGATAGAGGATTTCATCCTCCACATCCATATGGCTCGTGGGGACGATCTCCGCGCCATTAAATATCTCCCACTAAAACTAAAAGGACCAGCTCGGTACTGGTTAAATAGCCTACCTGAAAACTCCATAGGCAGTTGGGAAGACATAGAAGGGGCCTTCCTTGATAACTTCCGAGGAACACATGTCCGGCCACCGGATGCCGATGACCTAAGTCACATCATCCAACAGCCCAGAGAATCGGCCAGGGAGCTCTGGACTCACTTCTTAGTCAAAAAGAACCAAATCATCGACTGTCCGGACGCGGAAGCCCTTGCGGCTTTCAGACACAGCGTCCGAGACGAATGGCTTGCACGCCACCTCGGCCAAGAAGGACCTAAATCCATGACAGCTCTCACTGCTCTGATGACCCGCCTTTGCGTGGGAGAAGACAGCTGGCTTGCTCGTAGAAGCAATAGCACCAGCAACCAGGGCACCTCCAAAATCCGAGACGGCAACGGCAAACCACGAGGAAGCAAAAACAACAGTCGCAATGACAATGAAAGATCATGTCAGGACCCCGATTCCAAGTCACATCGATCTAGCCGGTAACACCTCATATCACTTTGCGGCCTCACGCACGATATTCCCACGGGTGTCCCCTTACCATGGCTCGGGACCATTTGCGCCTTTTGGCTCACGTATATGATAGTGTCGCTAGCATCCATATGACAGAGAACCCGGGCCGACATGACTAGTCGTGAACCCAAAGTGGCACTAACTTACGGGGACAGACATACATGAATCAACATCGAGCATGTCGGTTAGCTGCATGCGAATCCGGGCTGTAGCACTGGGCTAACAGGACTCCGGTGAACCGGGCTGTAGCAGGCTAGGCAGGACTCCGGATGTCACCGCGTGACATTTCCCCGAAGGGACAGACACAGGAACGAAGTGAATCACATGCCGGCCAGTCAAGTGTTCCGGAGCAGTAGTGTTGGGCTAGCAGGACTCCGGTGAAACCGGGCTGTAGCGGACTACTATGGCTCATGGAAGCACAAGACTACATTTCCCCATAAGAGAGGCTACCAAGGATGAACAACTAGGCTGTCGGATCCCACAACAACCAAGCATTTCAATCATACACACAATATGCTCGATATGTGTAAATACAACATGGCATCACAACATAACTCTACGACTCAAAGTATTTATTCATTAGGCTCCGAGGAGCGAGATATTACAAACATGGGTCTCATGACCCAACATTCAGAGCATACAAGTCAAAGCACACGTGGAAGCTTGACATGTCTGAGTACAGACATCTACAAATGAAAAAAACTGAGAAACCTGACTATCTACAAGATCCTGTCGAGGGCACAAGATTGTAGCTGAGGTATCAAGCTAAACATCAAAGTCCACACGGAACTACTAGCAAGACTGAAGTCTCTCTACAAAAACATAAAATAAGCAAACATGAGTACAAATGTACCCACAAGACTTACATCAGAACTAACTACATATGCATCGGTATCAACAAAGGGGTGGTGCAGTTTGACTGCAGCAAGCCTGCTTTGACTTAGTGGCTATCCTGAACTACGACTGCAAGTAACTCTTTTGAGGTGGCGCACACGAGTCCACATATTCACCATATCAATACTCCACTATGGATCCGCTCCCGTCTCCCTACGAGAAGGCCATCCATAGCACTCACGCTTATCTTGCGAGTTTTAGAGTATCCACTTTCACTTGTCTATGAACTATGCAAGGGGTCCAAGTTTCCATATCCGAGGAATCCGGCTATTCGAATAGGTAATGATAACCCTGCAGGGGTGTACTTCTTCACACACGCTCTCGCCACTTACCACCATGTACACATCGTGTATCTCGGCAACCTTCAAGCGGAAGCCTGGCGAGGGAGTCGGCCACGACCTGACTAACCAACAAGTCTTTAGTCCAGGTTAATCACCTATTCGGGTTCCATCCGCAAGGAGATCCGGCCGGGGTGTCTCTCACGGCCCCAAACAATGTGAGCAGGGTTCCCAAGCCCACCATCCGGGTGCCACTTGGTACACTGTGCCACTGTGCCTAGTCTGTCCCAAGCCCACCTGTACCGGGTGCCACTTGGTAGACTACTAACACTACCTACAAACACCAGAAACTAGTTGCAACTCCTGGACTGAGATCATGTTGATTAATAAGTCGAGAGGGGCACTTAAGCATTCCAATGCGTGGTAGTAGCTGTTCATGGATCACAAACACAGAACGCAGTTCCTGAGGACGGTCGCAATGAGACAACCCACCATGTACTCCTACATGGCCTCTCACCGCTACCTTTACCACATCGTGTTTGCACACTTAGCTCACACAGTAGGACATGTTCACCACATTCCAATTCATCCCTGATGAATCGGACCTGACTCAACCCTAAGCAGTAGAAGGCATGACAAACAAGCATGAATGAGTACGCACATCAGGGCAAAAACAACTCCTACTCATGCTAGTGGGTTTCATCTATTTACTGTGGCAATGACAGGTCATGCAGAGGAAAGGGGTTCAACTACCACAGCATGTAATAGTTGAATCGCAGTTGTCCTAATGCAGTAAAAGAGAGCACGCGCGAGAGAGTGGGATTGTATCGGAATGAACAAGGGGTTTTGCTTGCCTGACACTTCTGAAGAGGAACACACTTCATTGGTGTCACCGTTCTCGTCGTCGGTACAACGTCTATCGAGAGGGGACAACCACCGGCAACAGAGAAGGAACACAATCAATGCAATGCACAACATGATGCATGATAATGACATGGTAATAAGTTGTTGATTGAGCTAATGCAACTAGCAACACAATTAAATGAAGTTGGTTTGAACCCAAAGTTCAAAACTCCACATGTGGTTGTTTAAATACTATTCATTTGATTTGTCCTAAACAGTGGCCTTAAGTTGTTCTAACATGCATGAAAATAGCATAAATGGATAGAAGTTACGGTTGATTTTATAAATTATTTCATTTGGAGTTACGGTTGATTTTATATGATTTTTAGAAGTTTAAAACATTTTCTGGAATTTCCTGGATTAAATTAAACCCAGAAAATAGCTTATTGCATCAGCACTGCATCATGCTGACCTCAGCAGGTCAACAGAACAGGTCCAGGTCAAACCTGACCAGTGGGTCCCACTGGTCAGTCTCACAGTGCTGGCTCGAGTCACAGACAGGTGGGGCCAGTCAACGGTGATGTCAGGGGGTCAACTGACGTGTGGGGTCCACATTGGTTAGGTTAAAATATAACAGGGGTTTACCCTGCGGTTAACTAGGGGGGTGGGGCTGGTCTGTCAGTGGCACAGGGCGAGATTAACACGCTAATTAGCCTCAAGCTAATGACGGCCACGTCAGCTGCCGGCGTTTAGCCGCCGGCGACCAAATCCGCGGCGGAGGAAGTCAGGATTTCGCTGCAGGGCCCTATTTGGCGCGCGGGGAGCATCTACATGAAGCTGGGGGGCTGCCGCGTCGAGTGGTGGTGGTGTTTGGGCTCGGGATGGTCGAAAAAGACGCCGACGATGACGTTGGCGGCTGCCGGAGCTCGAGCGAGCTCGGGGTTGTCGCTAGGAGGCACGGTAGGAGGTGCAGAGCGGTGCTGCGGGCTCCTGGGTATGCGGCGAGTGCGGTGAAGCGCTCGGTTGCGAGCTTGCGCGGCTGTGGCCACGGCCAAGCCATGGCCGGTGGCGAGATGCTTCGATCACAGTTGGGGATCAGGGTTAGAGAACGTGCGGAAGTGAGGGGACATGGGAAAAAGAAGGAGGAGCTCACGGCGGATCTGTAGGGATGGTTAGCGGGCTCGGGGATGCACCGGAGTGAGCGCAACGGCGAGGGTAATCTTCGGCGGTCGGCGACGAAGATGATGAAGATGACGACGATGCAGGGCCTCCGGCGAGGCGCGACTCGGTGGGGAGGAAGACGGAGTCAAGGCGAAGCTCGTGGGCACGTCGGAGAAGCGAGGGGGAGGCGGTGGCTGGAGCAGCAGCAAGCGGCGGCGGCGGGCGCGCTCGGGTAAACGGGACAGGGAGCACCAGGGGAGAGGAGAGAGCTCAAGGGAGAGTGAGAGAGGTTCCAGGGTCGGGTGGCGTCGAGGAGGGGCTTCGAGGCGTTCGGTGAGGCAGGCGAGCAGGGAGGAGGCGTGGCGCCTCACGCGTGCGTGCGCTGTCTCCCTCCTCTGCCTACAGGGAGAGGTAGGTGATGACTGGCACGGCCAGATGGGCCGGCCCAGTCTAGGTAAGTGGCCTCTGGCCATTCTCTCTGTCCCTTTTCAATTTAGTTTATGTTTTCTATTTATTTTGCTCTGTTTTGATTTAGTAATAATACTAAACCATTTTTGTTGCTTCTGAAATTATTTGTGGATGCAATATCGACTAGCCCAAAGCCCCACAATATTTTTCAGAATGATTGGAGTTATAAAAGTATTTATAGGAATTTATAACCCCAAGTCAAATACAATATGAGTTAATTCAAAAATCCAAAAATGTCCTAGAAATATATTCATCATTTTTGGCAGAGGTTTCTACCTTAACCAAAAATCATGAACTTTTCTTGAGGAAATTTGGGTTCATTGAAAATGTTTTTTTGGTTGAACCTAGTTGAATTCCTTTTGATGCTAGGGTTTGATCATCCCCATTTCAAATTTCCATGACAGTTAAACATGATGCAAACACTAGGCAGCACCAAAAGCTAGGGATGTGACAGCTCACCCCTACTAAACAAGAATCTCGTCCCGATATTCAAGAAGTGGAGTAAGAAGACAGAGGGGTCACAAAACTATCACAATCTTCTTGATCCAACTGCCCTTCTCGAAGATACCGATATATTGCATCACATTGCTCTTGACGTCTTTGTCTTCGCGATCTTCATCCAACATGATGATGACGGAAGGAAACTCTACAGGAAACGATTTTCTCAAAGATCGACCAACTCAAGATCAACTCATGGAGTGAGACGTTGAAACATCTCTTGGCTGAGACACAAAACACATTGAGAGGGATGGAAGAACAAACGACAAGGTTTGATTTGGTGGGAAACAATCCCACGCTTAAATAGATGGTGAGGGGGTTTCAAGGTAGCGAGGAGTTAAGTTGCCCATGATACCATAACGAGACATCTTAGGGGAGATGACTCATAGAGTTATTCCCTTAAGTGGCAAAAAGAATTAATTTTGATATGGAGATCATTGAAACTCTCTATACCAGCCTAAGGCAATTCACCAACAATCGTTTGGTGGAGTTCAGAGGAATGGCATACCCGGACTAGAATGGATGATGTGGACTACCTTGTTGAGGACAACGCAATGAGTGATTTTGCTTGCGCGTGCTCTCAAGAGCTTGAGCATTTCCATATTCATCAAGGTTCTACCAACATCCATGTCAAGGATCCTGGCAACACAACATACTACCATGATGAATAGTGATGGATGATGCAGATGCAAAGGAAGATAACACCTTCTCAGAGTCCACCTTAGCGAGGCCAAGGGATCAAAATCTGGATGATCGACTGAGAGACATTTAGCACTCCGCTTCCAATGTTCTCCCTGATGTGCTAGGATAACCAATTTATTGATATGGTTTGGTATCTAGGACATCAAGTAAAAGGTCGGACTTTGGGAGCACAAGAGTCCATAAGGAATAACTAAGGAAGTAGTATCCTACGAAATCCTTATGGGGAGGTGGACAACTTCTTCAAGCAAGATACTACAATAATAGGTCTTCCGGTTAGGTGTGTTGGCCACGGGATCCACTCCACTGGTTACCACGAGACCAATATTATAACTCTTGGGAAACGTTCCAACCATCATATCTGCCTGAGATTCAGATCTAGTTGGTAACAGGATATTCTAGACTCATTGAGTCTAGAAGAAAATGAAAGTTTACAACACCAATCAACGAGATGGCATTGCGAGATTATCGGGAAATGGACTATGGTAGTAAGCTCCAAAACATGAGCTGGTTCTGCTAAACACACGTGAACATGATGTCCCAGACAAGCATGACCACGTAGTAGTCTTGTAATAAAACACTACCGAGTCCATGTGGGGAACCATCATCGAGGATATCGAAGTCGTTATATAAGCCCCGGGTCTTAAGAAGGAGCTTCTTTTCCTTGAACAAATTAATTAGTGGCTTGGGGTACTAGGAGATGCACATGGAATGGAGGTAGCGAGCCTGTCAAACCATAGCATACTTCGCACGTGTATGACTGACTTGGGATGATTCCAGAGGAAGCAACATTGACTTTCTCGAATTCACGGCGGCAACTTGCATCAAATGCACATGTATTCAAGGAGGTCACTTCTTTCATCCGAACATATGCTTCATGAACGGGACATGAAGATAATGCTTATAAAAGTTTCCAATACTTCTTAGATGTTCGACATGAATCATGGACAAGATAAGAATGTTGTCGATGGGCTCAACAACAGTTCATCCAGGTTCCCATGAAGATGGAATTCCACGACTATGTGAACAAGGTGATAGCATTGGTCAGACCAAAGAATGTAATGGTGTATGCCCGAGGAATCAACCTCGAGTAAGACAACATTATGAACATCGTTGGTTCTGATTTGATTTGAGGATAGCCCACACTCAAATCAAAATTTGGACAAGACAATAGATCCAACAACTGATCACGAGGACCAATCGATGAAGATATCATCTTTCTTCAACACACACACACAAAGATAACCCTTAACACAAACTAAGTCAGACAAGCTTTTATCTTCCAACTCTCCAAGTTGTTGTTTGACTTAACCAAATAGCTCAGGGGGTATCCCACACAGATCTTGGAGAATGAGTGGTTTGGAGGAAAACCAACATGATCATGAACTCAACATAGCGGTCAGGTGACAACCTGGTAATACTTCTGAGAAGATAACCGGAACGTCACGAACCACCGATGTGTTACTAAGCTCAAGATCAATCTTGCTTTTCAGGGCAAGATGATATGATCAAGGGAGCGAGGGATTGACACAATCCTAACTCATTGATCGAAGAGTGCACTAGGAAATATGGACTAGGTAGCAAGATCAATCTTAGAATGGTAGTTCAATAACCAACACGCTAAGAATGAGAATATTGTCCATTTACTACCAAGCAACGATTTGCTCGGAGTATTGATTTCACACATCACGATTCACTTGTCGGCATTCCGGTTAAAATAACACGGGAACCGAGAAATGGATAATGATGGCGAGAAGTATCACTTCGTCAAGAATTCATAAGAGGTGGTGCAATTCTCATGGCAATCCTGACATAAAGGGGGTAATACTCCGAGGCAGAGCAGAACAAAAGCTGGATTGGCATTTTGATCTGTGGAATACAACTACTTTGACCAATCCAAGAAATGGATGAGGTGCTGGAGTTTGTTTCTCCTAGTCATTCCAGAATAGAATGGCTTGACGGACCACAAGAATAATAGGCATCGATGAAGACGAATGCACAACTATTCCTGACTATCAATTGATAGACTAGGGTCAGAATACAGCTGAGGAGGGTCAACTCAAGGAACATATAACTTTCTGAGTTGTGGATGCATGGATTAGTATGTCGAACCAAGTTCAACATGTTTCTTCCGGATAACCCATGAAGAGAGGTAGGACTGGCAGAGTCACAATTATGAATGGAGAACTCCTCAAGAGTACTCTGATTGTGATCTTTTGGTTCAAATAACTTCTGCCATATTGGCTCATGGTATTGGAAGAATGATATACCACATACCTCGAGGGCTATCACAAGGTTACTAATATCTTAAGGGAACTAGCAAATACTAAGAACATGAAGCAGGGTGAATCTCGGGTTCAAAACCCAGGAGTAGAATACCTACTAACTAAATAACATCACGAGATGCTATCGAGCATGGTGGCCAGAATCATCACATCGGGAACACCAAACATGCCTAGATTACTAACTCTAAGATACCCTAGTGTCATAATAACAACTCCAACATATATGTCGAGGCAATAGAGTACCTCAACTCACCGATTAGTGTGCTTAATCTGGCCCAAAAGGACATCAGGAACGGGAGGAAGGGATTTGCACATGCATCAGACTGTTTAGAAACCTGGGGTGACTCAGATAGCATAACGGCTGTAAATGCTCAAAATGATTTGAGACATCATGCAAAATGGTGGCATAACCACTCAACATCACGATATCAAGGTTTTGAGGCCAGCTATGAACTTATGGAAGTAGTAGGAACTGAACTGAGGCTTGAACTCAACAATCCAAGGCAACTATGGTTTAGTAACACATCATCCTGATAGATAGAAGAGAAGCCTAGTTCTTAATCCCCGTGGAAAAGAATAGGTTGACTCAGATCAGAAGGGCATAAGGTAAAGGAGTAAAAAGAGCCTTACGCTCCCTTCCACAATCAATTCCCTTACATAACTAAAGCATTTCTAGACACAACTTCGACTGGTTTGTCTTGGTAATCCTACAGGCAGTCAGGCTCTGATACCAAAGCTGTCAGGACCCCGATTCCAAGTCACATCGATCTAGCTAGTAACACCTCATATCACTTTGCGGCCTCACGCACGGTATTCCCACGGGTGTCGCCTTCCCATGGCTCGGGACTGTTTGCGCCTTTTGGCTCAGGTATATGATAGTGTCGCTAGCATCCATATGACAGAGAACCCGAGCCGACATGACTAGTCATGAACCCAAAGTGGCACTAACTTACGGGGACAGGCATACATGAATCAACATCGAGCATGTCGGTCAGCAGCATGCGAATCCGGGCTGTAGCACTGGGCTAACAGGACTCCGGTGAACCGGGCTGTAGGAGGCTAGGCAAGACTCCGGATGTCACCGCATGACATTTCCCCAAAGGGACAGACATAGGAACAAAGTGAATCACATGCCGGCCAGTCAAGTGTTCCGGAGCAGTAGTGCTGGGCTAGCAGGACTCCAGTGAATCGGGCTGTAGCGGACTACTATGGCTCATGGAAGCACAAGACTACATTTCCCCATAAGAGAGGCTACCAAGGATGAACAACTAGGCTGTCGGATCCCACACATACCAAGCATTTCAATCATACACACAATATGCTCGATATGTGTAAATACAACATGGCATCACAACATAACTCTACGACTCAAAGTATTTATTCATTAGGCTCCGAGGAGCGAGATATTACAAACATGGGTCTCATGACCCAACATTCAGAGCATACAAGTCAAAGCACACGCGGAAGCTTGACATGTCTGAGTACAGACATCTACAAATGAAAAAGACTGAGAAACCTGACTATCTAAAAGATCCTGTCGAGGGCACAAGATCGTAGCTGATGTATCAAGCTAAATGTCGAAGTCCACACGGAACTACTAGCGAGACTGAAGTCTCTCTGCAAAAACATAAAATAAGCAAACGTGAGTACAAATGTACCCAGCAAGACTTACATCAGAACTAACTACATATGCATCGGTATCATCAAAGGGGTGGTGGAGTTTGACTGCAGCAAGCCAGCTTTGACTCAGTGGCTATACTAAACTACGACTGCAAGTAACTCTTTTGAGGTGGCGCACACGAGTCCACATATTCACCATATCAATACTCCACTATGGATCCACTCCCATCTCCCTACGAGAAGGCCATCCATAGCACTCACGCTTATCTTGCGAGTTTTAGAGTATCCACTTTCACTTGTCTATGAACCATGCAACGGGTCCAAGTTTCTGTATCCGAGGAATCCGGCTATTCGAATAGATAATGATAACCCTGCAGGGGTGTACTTCTGTAGGGTTTCGTAGTAATTTCAAAAAATTTCCTACGCACACACAGGATCATGTGATGTATAGCAACGAGGGGAGAGTATTGTCTACGTACCCAACGCAGACCGACTGCGGAAGCGATGACACGACGTAGAGGAAGTAGTCGTACGTCTTCTCGATCCAACCGATCAAGCACCGAAACTACGGCACCTCCGAGTTCGAGCACACGTTCAGCTCGATGACGATCCCCGGACTCCGATCCAGCAAAGTGTCGGGGAAGAGTTTCGTCAGCACGACGGCGTGGTGACGATCTTGATGAACTATAGCAGCAGGGCTTCGCCTAAACTCCGCTACAGTATTATCGAGGAATATGGTGGCAGGGGGCACCGCACACGGCTAAGGAATAGATCACGTGGATCAACTTGTGTCAACTTGTGTGTTTAGAGGTGCCCCTGCCTCCGTATATAAAGGAGGAGAGGAGGGGAGGCTGGCCGGCCAAGGGGGGGAGGCGCAGGAGAGTCCTACTCCCTCTGGGAGTAGGATTCCCACTCCAATCCTAGTCCAACTAGGATTCCTCGGAGGGGAAAAGAGGAGGAGGGGGCCGGCCACCTCTCCTAGTCCTAATAGGACTAGGGGAAGGGGGGGGGGGCGCAGCCCATCTAGGGCAGCCCCTTCTCTTTTCCACTAAGGCCCACTATGGCCCAAATAGCTCCCGGGGGGTTCCGGTAACCCTCCCGGTATTCCGGTAAAATCCCGATTTCACCCGGAATACTTCCGATATCCAAATATAGGCTTCCAATATATCAATCTTTACGTCTTGACCATTTCGAGACTCCTCGTCATGTCCGTGATCACATCCGGGACTCCGAATAACCTTCGGTACATCAAAATGCATAAACTCATAATATAACTGTCATCGTAACCTTAAGCGTGCGGACCCTACGGGTTCGAGAACAATGTAGACATGACCGAGACACGTCTCTGGTCAATAACCAATAGCGGGACCTGGATGCCCATATTGGCTCCTACATATTCTACGAAGATCTTTATCGGTCAGACCGCATAACAACATACGTTGTTCCCTTTGTCATCGGTATGTTACTTGCCCGAGATTCGATCGTCGGTATCCAATACCTAGTTCAATCTCGTTACCGGCAAGTCTCTTTACTCGTTCCGTAATACATCATCTCACAACTAACATATTAGTTGTAATGCTTGCAAGGCTTATGTGATGTGTATTACCGAGAGGGCCCAGAGATACCTCTCCGACAATCGGAGTGACAAATCCTAATCTCGAAATACGCCAACCCAACATCGACCATTGGAGACACCTGTAGTACTCCTTTATAATCACCCAGTTACGTTGTGACGTTTGGTAGTACCCAAAGTGTTCCTCCGGTAAACGGGAGTTGCATAATCTCATAGTCATAGGAACATGTATAAGTCATGAAGAAAGCAATAGCAACATACTAAACGATCGGGTGCTAAGCTAATGGAATGGGTCATGTCAATCAGATCATTCTGCTAATGATGTGACCTCGTTAATCAAATAACAACTCATTGTTCATGGTTAGGAAACATAACCATCTTTGATTAACGAGCTAGTCAAGTAGAGGCATACTAGTGACACTTTGTTTGTCTATGTATTCACACATGTATTATGTTTCCGGTAAATACACTTCTAGCATGAATAATAAACATTTATCATGATTATAAGGAAATAAATAATAGCTTTATTATTGCCTCTAGGGCATATTTCCTTCAGTCTCCCACTTGCACTAGAGTCAATAATCTAGATTACACTGTAATGATTCTAACACCAATGGAGCCTTGGTGCTGATCATGTTTTGCTCGTGGAAGAGGCTTAGTCAATGGGTCTGCAACATTCAGATCCGTATGTATCTTGCAAATCTCTATGTCTCCCACCTGGACTAGATCCCGGATGGAGTTGAAGCATCTCTTGATGTGTTTGGTCCTTTTGTGAAATCTGGATTCCTTTGCCAAGGCAATTGCACCAGTATTGTCACAAAAGATTTTCATTGGACCCGATGCACTAGGTATGACACCTAGATCGGATATGAACTCCTTCATCCAGACTCCTTCATTTGCTGCTTCCGAAGCAGCTATGTATTCCGCTTCACATGTAGATCCCGCTACAACGCTTTGTTTAGAACTGCACCAACTGATAGCTCCACCGTTTAATGTAAACACGTATCCGGTTTGCGATTTAGAATCGTCCGGATCAGTGTCAAAGCTTGCATCAACGTAACCTTTTACGGTGAGCTCTTTGTCACCTCCATATACGAGAAACATATCCTTAGTCCTTTTCAGGTATTTCAGGATGTTCTTGACCGATGTCTAGTGATCCACTCCTGGATTACTTTGGTACCTCCCTGCTAAACTTATATCAAGGCACACATCAGGTCTGGTACACAGCATTGCATACATGATAGAGCCTATGGCTGATGCATAGGGAACATCTTTCATATTCTCTCTATCTTCTGCAGTGGTCGGGCATTGAGTCTTACTCAACTTCACACCTTGTAATACAGGCAAGAATCCTTTCTTTGCTTGATCCATTTTGAATTTCTTCAAAATTTTGTCAAGGTATGTGCTTTGTGAAAGTCCAATTAAGCGTCTTGATCTATCTCTATAGATCTTAATGCCTAATATGTAAGCAGCTTCACCGAGGTCTTTCATTGAAAAACTTTTATTCAAGTATCCCTTTATGCTATCCAGAAATTCTATATCATTTCCAATTAGTAATATGTCATCCACATATAATATCAGAAATGCTACAGAGCTCCCACTCACTTTCTTGTAAATACAGGCTTCTCCGAAAGTCTGTATAAAACCAAATGCTTTGATCACACTATCAAAACGTTTATTCCAACTCCGAGAGGCTTGCACCAGTCCATAAATGGATCGCTGGAGCTTGCACACTTTGTTAGCTCCCTTTGGATCCACAAAACCTTCTGGTTGCATCATATACAACTCTTCTTCCAGAAATCCATTCAGGAATGCAGTTTTGACATCCATCTGCCAAATTTCATAATCATAAAATGCGGCAATTGCTAACATGATTCGGACGGACTTAAGCATCGCTACGGGTGAGAAGGTCTCATCGTAGTCAATCCCTTGAACTTGCCGAAAACCTTTTGCGACAAGTCGAGCTTTGTAGACAGTAATATTACCATCAGCGTCAGTCTTCTTCTTAAAAATCCATTTATTCTCAATTGCTTGCCGATCATCGGGCAAGTCAACCAAAGTCCATACTTTGTTCTCATACATGGATCCCATCTCAGATTTCATGGCTTCAAGCCACTTTGCGGAATCTGGGCTCACCATCGCTTCTTCATAGTTCGTAGGTTCATCATGATCTAGTAGCATGACCTCCAGAACAGGATTACCGTACCACTCTGGTGCGGATCTTACTCTGGTTGATCTACGAGGTTCAGTAGTATCTTGATCTGAAGTTTCATGATCATTATCATTGGCTTCCTCACTAACTGGTGTAGGTGTCACTGAAACAGTTTTCTGTGATGAACTACTTTCCAGTAAGGGAGCAGGTATAGTTACCTCGTCAAGTTCTACTTTCCTCCCACTCACTTCTTTCGAGAGAAACTCCTTCTCTAGAAATGATCCATTCTTAGCAACGAATGTCTTGCCTTCGGATCTGTGATAGAAGGTGTACCCAACAGTTTCCTTTGGGTATCCTATGAAGACACATTTCTACGATTTGGGTTCGAGCTTATCAGGTTGAAGCTTTTTCACATAAGCATCGCAGCCCCAAACTTTAAGAAACGACAACTTTGGTTTCTTGCCAAACCACAGTTCATAAGGCGTCGTCTCAACGGATTTTGATGGTGCCCTATTTAACGTGAATGCGGCCGTCTTTAAAGCATATCCCCAAAATGATAGCGGTAAATCAGTAAGAGACATCATAGATCGCACCATATCTAGTAAAGTACGATTACGACGTTCGGACACACCATTACGCTGTGGTGTTCCGGGTGGCGTGAGTTGCGAAACTATTCCACAGTTTTTCAAATGTACACCAAACTCGTAACTCAAATATTCTCCTCCACGATCAGATCGTAGGAACTTTATTTTCTTGTTACGATGATTTTCAACTTCACTCTGAAATTCTTTGAACTTTTCAAATGTTTCAGACTTATGTTTTATTAAGTAGATGTACCCATATCTGCTTAAATCATCTGTGAAGGTGAGAAAATAACGATATCCGCCACGAGCCTCAATATTCATTGGGCCACATACATCGGTATGTATGATTTCCAACAAATCTGTTGCTCTCTCCATAGTACCGGAGAACGGTGTTTTAGTCATCTTGCCCATGAGGCACGGTTCGCAAGTACCAAGTGATTCATAATCAAGTGGTTCCAAAAGTCCATCAGCATGGAGTTTCTTCATGCGCTTTATACCGATATGACCTAAACGACAGTGCCACAAATAAGTTGCACTTTCATTATCAACTCTGCATCTTTTGGCTTCAACATTATGAATATGTGTATTACTACTATCGAGATTCAATAAGAATAGACCACTCTTCAAGGGTGCATGACCATAAAAGATATTACTCATATAAATAGAACAACCATTATTCTCTGATTTAAATGAATAACCGTCTCGCATTAAACAAGATCCAGATATAATGTTCATGCTCAACGCTGGCACCAAATAACAATTACTTAGGTCTAATATTAATCCCGAAGGTAGATGTAGAGGTAGCGTGCCGACTGCGATCACATCGACTTTGGAACCGTTTCCCACGCGCATCGTCACCTCGTCCTTTGCCAGTGCTCGCTTATTCCGTAGTCCCTGTTTCGAGTTGCAAATATTAGCAACAGAACCAGTATCAAATACCCAGGTGCTACTGCGAGCTCTAGTAAGGTATACATCAATAACATGTATATCACATATACCTTTGTTCACCTTGCCATCCTTCTTATCCGCCAAATACTTGGGGCAGTTCCGCTTCCAGTGACCAGTCTGCTTCCAGTAGAAGCACTCAGTTTCAGGCTTAGGTCTAGACTTGGGTTTCTTCTCTTGAGCAGCAACTTGCTTGCCGTTCTTCTTGAAGTTCCCCTTTTTCTTCCCTTTGCCCTTTTTCTTGAAACTAGTGGTCTTGTTAACCATCAACACTTGATGCTCCTTCTTGATTTCTACCTCCACAGCTTTCAGCATTGCGAAGAGCTCGGGAATAGTCTTGTTCATCCCTTGCATATTATAGTTCATCACGAAGCTCTTGTAGCTTGGTGGCAGTGATTGGAGAATTCTATCAATAACGCAATCATCCGGAAGATTAACTCCCAATTGAATCAAGTGATTATTATACCCAGACATTTTGAGTATATGCTCACTGACAGAACTGTTCTCCTCCATCTTGCAGCTATAGAACTTATTGGAGACTTCATATCTCTCAATTCGGGCATTTGCTTGAAATATTTAACTTCAACTCCTGGAACATCTCATATGCTCCATGACGTTCAAAACGTCGTTGAAGTCCCGATTCTAAGCCGTAAAGCATGGCACACTGAACTATCGAGTAGTCATCAGCTTTGCTCTGCCAGACGTTCATAACATCTGGTGTTGCTCCAGCAGCAGGCCTGGCACCCAGCGGTGCTTCCAGGACGTAATTTTTCTGTGCAGCAATGAGGATAATCCTCAAGTTATGGACCCAGTCCGTGTAATTGCTACCATCATCTTTCAACTTTTGCTTTCTCAAGGAACGCATTAAAATTCAACGGAACAACAGCACGAGCCATCTATCTACAATCAACATAAACAAGCAAGATACTATCAGGTACTAAGTTCATGATAAATTTAAGTTCAATTAATCATATTATTTAAGAACTCCCACTTAGATAGACATCCCTCTAATCTTCTAAGTGATTACGTGATCCAAATCAACTAAACCATGACCGATCATCACGTGAGATGGAGTAGTTTTCAATGGTGAACATCGTTATGTTGACCATATCTACTATATGATTCCCGCTCAACCTTTCGGTCTCCGTGTTCCGAGGCCATATCTGCATATGCTAGGCTCGTCAAGTTTAACCTGAGTATTCTGCGTGTGCAAAACTGGCTTGCACCCGTTGTAGATGGACGTAGAGCTTATCACACCCGATCATCACGTGGTGTCTGGGCACGACGAACTTTGGCAATGGTGCATACTCAGGGAGAACACTTCTTGATAATTTAGTGAGAGATCATCTTATAATGCTACCGTCAATCAAAGCAAGATAAGATGCATAAAAAGATAAACATCACATGCAATCAATATAAGTGATATGATATGGTCATCATCATCTTGTGCTTGTGATCTCCATCTCCGAAGCACCGTCATGATCACCATCGACACCGGCGCGACACCTTGGTCTCCATCGTAGCATCGTTGTCGACTCGCCAATCTTATGCTTCCACGACTATCACTACCGTTTAGTAATAAAGTAAAGCATTACATCGCGATTGCATTGCATACAATAAAGCGACAACCATATGGCTCCTGCCAGTTGCCGATAACTCGGTTACAAAACATGATCATCTCATACAATAAAATTCAGCATCATGCCTTGACCATATCACATCACAACATTCCCTGCAAAAACAAGTTAGACGTCCTCTACTTTGTTGTTGCATGTTTTACGTGGCTGCTACGGGCTTAAGTAAGAACCAATCTCACCTACGCATCAAAACCACAACGATAGTTTGTCAAATAGACTCCGTTTTAACCTTCGCAAGGACCGGGCGTAGCCATACTTGGTTCAACTAAAGTTGGAGAGACAGTCGCCCGCAAGCCATCTTTGTGCAAAGCACGTCGAGGGAACCGGTCTCGCGTAAGCGTACGCGTAAGGTTGGTCCGGGTCGTCTCGTCCAACAATACCGCCGAACCAAAGTATGACATGCTGGTAGGCAGTATGACTTGTATCGTCCACAACTCACTTGTGTTCTACTCGTGCATATAACATCAACATAAATAACCTAGGCTCGGATGCCACTGTAGGGTTTCGTAGTAATTTCAAAAATTTTCCTACGCACACACAGGATCATGTGATGCATAGCAACGAGGGGAGAGTATTGTCTACGTACCCAACGCAGACCGACTGCGGAAGCGATGACACGACGTAGAGGAAGTAGTCGTACGTCTTCTCGATCCAACCGATCAAGCACCGAAACTACGGCACCTCCGAGTTCGAGCACACGTTCAGCTCGATGACGATCCCCGGACTCCGATCCAGCAAAGTGTCGGGGAAGAGTTTCGTCAGCACGACGGCGTGGTGACGATCTTGATGAACTATAGCAGCAGGGCTTCGCCTAAACTCCACTACAGTATTATCGAGGAATATGGTGGCAGGGGGCACCGCACACGGCTAAGGAATAGATCACGTGGATCAACTTGTGTCAACTTGTGTGTTTAGAGGTGCCCCTGCCTCCGTATATAAAGGAGGAGAGGAGGGGAGGCTGGCCGGCCAAGGGGGGGAGGCGCAGGAGAGTCCTACTCCCTCTGGGAGTAGGATTCCCCCTCCAATCCTAGTCCAACTAGGATTCCTCGGAGGGGAAAAGAGGAGGAGGGGGCCGGCCACCTCTCCTAGTCCTAATAGGACTAGGGGAAGGGGGGGGCGCAGCCCATCTAGGGCAGCCCCTTCTCTTTTCCACTAAGGCCCACTATGGCCCAAATAGCTCCCGGGGGGTTCCGGTAACCCTCCCGGTATTCCGGTAAAATCCCGATTTCACCCGGAACACTTCCGATATCCAAATATAGGCTTCCAATATATCAATCTTTATGTCTCGACCATTTCGAGACTCCTCGTCATGTCCGTGATCACATCCGGGACTCCGAACAACCTTCGGTACATCAAAATGCATAAACTCATAATATAACTGTCATCGTAACCTTAAGCGTGCGGACCCTACGGGTTCGAGAACAATGTAGACATGACCGAGACACGTCTCTGGTCAATAACCAATAGCGGGACCTGGATGCCCATATTGGCTCCTACATATTCTACGAAGATCTTTATCGGTCAGACCGCATAACAACATACGTTGTTCCCTTTGTCATCGGTATGTTACTTGCCCGAGATTCGATCGTCGGTATCCAATACCTAGTTCAATCTCGTTACCGGCAAGTCTCTTTACTCGTTCCGTAATACATCATCTCACAACTAACATATTAGTTGTAATGCTTGCAAGGCTTATGTGATGTGTATTACCGAGAGGGCCCAGAGATACCTCTCCGACAATCGGAGTGACAAATCCTAATCTCGAAATACGCCAACGCAACATCGACCATTGGAGACACCTGTAGTACTCCTTTATAATCACCCAGTTACGTTGTGACGTTTGGTAGTACCCAAAGTGTTCCTCCGGTAAACGGGAGTTGCATAATCTCATAGTCATAGGAACATGTATAAGTCATGAAGAAAGCAATAGCAACATACTAAATGATCGGGTGCTAAGCTAATGGAATGGGTCATGTCAATCAGATCATTCTGCTAATGATGTGACCTCGTTAATCAAATAACAACTCATTGTTCATGGTTAGGAAACATAACAATCTTTGATTAACGAGCTAGTCAAGTAGAGGCATACTAGTGACACTTTGTTTGTCTATGTATTCACACATGTATTATGTTTCCGGTAAATACACTTCTAGCATGAATAATAAACATTTATCATGATTATAAGGAAATAAATAATAGCTTTATTATTGCCTCTAGGGCATATTTCCTTGAACTTCTTCACACACGCTCTCGCCACTTACCACCATGTACACATCGTGTATCTCGGCAACCTTCGAGCGGAAGCCTGGCGAGGGAGTCGGCCATGACCTGACTAACCAACAAGTCTCTAGTCCAGGTTTATCGCCTATTCGGGTTCCATCTGCACGGAGATCTAGCCAGGGTGTCACTCACGACCCCAAACGATGTGAGCAGGGTTCCCAAGCCCACCATCCGGGTGCCACTTGGTACACCGTGCCACTGTGCCTTGTCTGTCCCAAGCCCACTTGTACCGGGTGCCACTTGGTAGACTACTAACACTACCTACAAACACCAGAAACTAGTTGCAACTCCTGGACAGAGATCATGTTGATTAATAAGTCGAGAGGGGCACTTAAGCATTCCAATGCGTGGTAGTAGCTGTTCACGGATCACAAACACAGAACTCAGTTCCTGAGGACGGCCGCAATGAGACAACCCACCATGTACTCCTACATGGCCTCTCACCGCTACCTTTACCAAATCGTGTTCACACACTTAGCTCACACATAGTAGGACATGTTCACCACATTCCAATTCATCCCCGATGAATCGGACCTGACTCAGCTCTAAGCAGTAGCAGGCATGACAAACAAGCATGAATGAGTAGGCACATCAGGGCTCAAACAACTCCTACTCATGCTAGTGGGTTTCATCTATTTACTGTGGCAATGACATGTCATGCAGAGGAAAGGGGTTCAACTACCGCATCATGTAACAGTTGAAGCGCTGTTGTCCTAATGTAGTAAAAGAGAGCAGGAGCGAGAGAGTGGGATTGTATCGGAATGAACAAGGGGTTTTTGCTTGCCTGACACTTCTGAAGAGGAACACACTTCATCGGTGTCATTGTTCTCGTCATCGGGTACAACGTCTATCGAGAGGGGACAACCACCGGCAACAGAGAAGGAACACAATAAATGCAATGCACAACATGATGCATGATAATGACATGGCAATAAGTTGTTGATTGAGCTAATGTAACTAGCAACACAATTAAATGAAGTTGGTTTGAACCCGAAGTTCAAATTCAAACTCCACATGTGGTTATTTAAATACCATTCATTTGATTTGTCCTAAAAAGTGTCCTTAAGTTGTTCTAACATGCATGAAAATAGCATAAATGGATAGATTAGATTTTTCTGATAATTTTTCATAGATAAATTATTTCATTTGGAGTTACGGTAGAGTTTATATGATTTTTAGAAGTTTAAAACATTTTCTGGAATTTCCTGGATTAAATTAAACCCAGAAAATAGTTTATTGCGTCAGCACTGCATCATGCTGACCTCAGCAGGTCAACAGAACAGGTCCAGGTCAAACCTGACCAGTGGGTCCCACTGGTCAGTCTCAGAGTGCTGGCTCGAGTCACAGACAGGTGGGGCCAGTCAGCGGTGATGTCAGCGGGTCAACTGACGTGTGGGGTCCACGTTGGTTAGGTTAAAATTTAACAGGGGTTTACCCCGCAGTTAACTAGGGGGTGGGGCTGGTCTGTCAGTGGCACAGGGCGAGATTAACGTGCTAATTATCCTCAAGCTAATGACGGCCACGTCAGCTGCCGGTGTTTAGCCGTCGGCGACCAAATCCGTGGCGGAGGAAGTCGGGATTTCGCTGCAGGGCCCTATTTGGCACGCGGGGAGCATCTACATGAAGCTGGCACTACTAGGAAAAGGGCTATAGATGGAATTGACACTAATGGCGCACCAGACATGTGGTGCGCCATTACTATATACTAATGGTGCACCATGTGTTGGTGAGCCATTAGTGTGGAAGACACTAATGGTGCACCAGGCACACGGTGCGCCACTAGTAACAAAATGTTTTTTTTTTCATTTTTTCAAACATACTAATGGCGCATCCGGGCAGAGTGCGCCATTAGTAGGTAGAACTACTAATGGCGCACCAGCCATAGAGTGCGCCACTACTGTATTTTTTTTTACTTTTTTGCAAAACTACTAATGGTGCACCGTTGCATAGTGCGCCATTACTAGTTTAAACTAGTAATGGCGCACTGTGCCACGGTGCGCCATTAGTATATTTTTTACTTTTTTGCAAAACTACTAATGGCGCATGTCTGTGTGGTGCGCCATTAGTATGTTGGGTTACTAACGGCGCATGTCTGTGTGGTGCGCCATTAGTAACGTGGGACCAGCTAGATATTTTTGGACAGCCACACCCACACACTCACTTTCCCCACTTCATTCCCCCACCTCCTTCTCTAAGCTTGTCGGCTGCCTCCTCCTCCTCACCTCATTTGCACCATAGATTCATCAAAATTAAGTGTTGAAATTACCTTTTTTTGATAGGTAAGTAAGGGGAAAGCTATCTTCATGTTGTAGATCTACTTTTTTCTCCCTAGCTCGCTCCAACAATGTGCACATGCACTTTTTGTGGCCTAGCTAGATCTATGTATGTTTGTGGTGTTGCATATATGTTTGTGTTTGCAGGTACCGGTATTTGAAATGCGATAGTTGCCAATATTTTGCCGGAATGTTGATTCATTTCCGTTTCTGCGAGAATTTTGGCACTATGCATTCTTTTTGGTCCTATTTTTAGGGAAAGTCATGCCAAATTTTTTCTTGGTTCTAAAATATCGTTTTGCTCTACCCCGCAGGCGACCATGGTCCGCATGATGATCGAAGGCATCATGAATAGGTTTTTGAGCTGTGCGAAGGCCGAGATGCTTCAAAAGAACGAGAAGGAGATAAGATGTCCGTGTCGAAGATGCAAGTTGAAGAGCCTTATTGCGGACCCGGATTCCGGGCAGGTGCGGGACCACCTGCTCTTGCGTGGTTTCATGGACGGCTATCGGTGGCAAGGTGATGAACATGACTATGAAGTCGTCCATGGGGGCCGGGCAAGAAATGAGGAAGGGCACCAAGACAACCACCGTGACTCAGGCGGGCGAGAAGACGAAGAATCTCTAGGACATGATCACGACGGTGATGCTGTACACAGTCATCATGTAGAAGATGCCGGACATGATGATGAGGAAGATGCCGGAGCAGACAAAGGGCATAATCATGAAGATCTAGATGCCGAAGGAGCAGACGACGATGGACCATCGATGGGCTGGGTGCAGGACCCTCATATTCAAGAGCTGCTTCTCAAGCAGACGGATAACGCAAGAGCTGCCGCCCGAGAGAAAGCCAAGCTGGATCAACTGGAGATAGACGCGGTTACTCCATTGTATGGCATTGGAGATGCAGGTAAAACACAAAATGACCGACGCATGCTTCGACGAGAACATGTCATTCTGGCACGAACCTCTTCCAAAGGGGAACAAGTGCCCGACTAGTTTCGAGGAGGTGAAGAAAGTCATGTGTCCTCTGGATTTACCGCACGTGAAATACCATGTCTGCATGAACAATTGCATCATTTATCGGGGCGAGCACACGGAGTCTACCATATGTACGGTGTGCGGCGTCACTCGATACAAGAAGAGGAAGAAAGCTCCTTGAAAAGTGGTGTGGTACTTTCCGATCACTCCTCGTCTGTAGCGGTATTTCGCGGACCCTAAGGTAGCAAAGCTCCTGCATTGGCATGCGGATAGGGAGGAGAAGAAGCGAGAAGATGACGCAAATGATCCAGAGATAAATAAAAAAGACAAGATGTTGAGTCACCCTAATGATGGGAGCTAGTGGCAAGCGTTGAACTTCGAACACCCAGAATTTGGGAAGGATGCAAGGAACATCGTGCTGGGCGCGAGCACCGATGGAGTCAATCCATTTGGCATCCAGGGAAGCACACATAGCACCTGGCCTGTGTTTGTGTGGATGTACAACCTTCCCCCCTGGTTGTGCATGAAGAGGAAGTACATTCACATGAGTATGCTAATTGAAGGGCCGAAATAACCAGGGAACAACATCAATCTGTATCTGGGGCTGCTGAAAGAGGAGCTAGACACGCTGTGGAAAATGCCAGCCAATACGTGGGACGCTGCAGAGAAAGAATATTTCCCTATGAGAGTCGCACTGCTCACGACGGTGCACGACTATCTCGGTTACGGATATCTCGCGGGGCAGGTGGTCCACGGATTTTCTGGATGCGTCAGGTGCATGGATGACACAACGTATCACCAACTAGATAGAGATCCCGGGTCTTCGAAAACCGTGTTCATGGGACATCGAAGTTGGCTTCGTGACGATGACCCATGGAGGAAACGCAAGGATCTGTTCGATGGTGAAACCGAACTCCGAAGACGCCCGCGTATGAGGAGCGGCGAGGAAATAGACGTGCTATTGAAAAATTGGAAAGATTGCCCACTGCCGGGAAAGAAGCAAAAGGTGCCAGAGCCGGGAAAGAAGCGAAAGGCGCCAGAGCCACTGCTGAAGGTATGGAAAACAAGGTCTGTTTTCTGGGACTTGCCATACTGGAAGATCCACCGTGTGCCTCACAGCCTTGATGCCATGCATATCACGAAGAACGTGTGCGAGAGTCTGCTTGGTACCCTGCTCAACATGCCAGAGAGGACCAAAGATGGGCCGAAAGCAAGGGCCGACTTGAAATCAATGGGCATCAGGCAGGAGCTTCACGCTAATGACGATGATGATGATGATGAGCCAAAGCAGGACACAGAAAGTCATCGCATAGGCAAAAAGGGCAAGAAGACCGGAAATTACTACCCGCGTGATTCACTCTAAGTCAGGAGGAGATCGAGCAGTTTTTCACCTGCCTCGTAGGAGTAAAACTTCCTTACGGTTACGCAGGGAAGATAAGCAGATACCTAGACCCAGTGAAGCAGAAGTTCAGCAGGATGAAGTCTCACAACCGTCACGTGCTGATGATGTAGATACTTCCAGTTGCAATCAGTGGGATCATGGACGCGCACGTCCGTGAAATGCTATTTGTCCTATGAAACTTTTTCGACATTATCTCTCGGAAGTCGGTTGGCGTGAGGCAACTCAGAAGGCTACAGGAAGAGATCATGGTGATACTATGCGAGCTTGAGATGTACTTCCCGCCCGCATTCTTCGATGTTATGGTGCATCTGCTGGTCCATATCATGGAGGATATCATCCAACTCGGGACGTTGTTCCTGCACAGCATGATGCCGTTCGAAAGGATGAATGGTGTCATCAAAGGATACGTCCGCAACATGTCACGTCTAGAGGGAAGTATAGCCAGGGGCTTTCTAACCGAAGAGTGCATCTCCTACTGCACAAATTATGTAGGCATCGAGAACCCCGTAGGTCTGCCTGTCAACAGGCACCTCGGCAGGCTCGCTGGATGGGGTCACCGTGAGGGTCGCCGCGAAATGCATGTCGACTTCGAGGGTCGACTCGTCGACTTTGAAAGAGCAAACCTAGTCGCGCTACAACAGATAGACGTGGTCGATCCTTGGGTGGTAGAGCACAAAACCTTTATTGAGAAGACATACAATGACCGAGGCCAACAGAGGACGGACGGAGATATAATCAAAGAGCGCAACTCATGTTTCACGCGTTGGTTCAAGCAGAAGCTTCTGTCGTACCCTTTACATGAGGACTCTTCCGCAGAAGAACAACTCATATTCGCCTTGTCACAGGGCGCCGGGCACAACCTGATGACCTATGAGGTGTACGATATCAACGGCTACACATTCTACACCGAGGACAAGGACATGAAGAGCGATGGTTATCAGAACTCCGGGGTAACGATGAAATCCTACACCGGTAACGACAAGGACAGATACTACGGAAGGATCGAGGAGATCTGGGAGCTGAGCTACGCTGAGAGAAGGTCCCGATGTTCCGTGTCAGATGGGCCAAGAGCGTCCTAAAAGAAGACCGGTATTTCACCACCATGGTTATACCCGAAGCTAAATCCAATACCGCGGGTGCAAACGTCACCACGAAAAATGAGCCATGGGTACTGGCTTCCCAAGTGGACCAATGCTTCTTCATTACCGACCCGTCAAAGCCCAGTCGTGTTGTCGTGAGGAGAGGCAAAAGGAAGATCATCGGAATGGATGGAGTAGCCAATGAGCAAGACTTCGACAAGTACGGTGACCCGAAGATCGAACATGACGACGACGATGAAGTAGCAGCATACACCACAAGAAGAAGCAGGACCACCCTACCTAAAGGACGTCCGTTCCACAGAAGAACTCCATTTGCAAAAAAGAAGGGCAAGAAGATTATGAACAGATAGCTAGCTAAGATCGACTGTATTTAAATCGTAGTCTTCAATTCTCGGTTGTATTTCATGGGCACTTTTTGATATCATGAATATTTTTAAATTTCATGGGCACTTTTTGAATTCATGAATATTTTTTCAAATTTGATGATATTTTGTCATATTCATTATGATAAAATATTGAATATTCATGAGGACACTCGATCTCGATCCCCCACCATCTCGATCTCGATTCCCCCTCCATCTCGATTCCCCCTCCATCTCGATCTCGATGCCCCTTTATCTCGATCGCTATCCCCCTCCATCTCGATCTCGATCCCACCCGCACCCTCCCCCGCTAGCTCCACCGCCGCCGACGACCCACCGCACCCTCCCGCGCTCCACCGCACCGACGAGCACCCCCCGCACCCTCCCCGCTCCACCACCGCCGACGAGCACCCCCCGCACCCTCCCCCGCTCCACCACCGCCGACGAGCACCCCCCGCACCCTCCCCCGCTCCCCGGTGAGCTCCACCTCCTCTCCCCTCTTCATTTAAAAAAAATAATAATAAAAAGAGTAGACTACAATTGTTGTTAAACAACAATTATTACTGTTTCATATTCATATTCATTTTCTAAAAAATTATTACATGCAACAAAAAATAAAAATAAATTACTTATGGCGCACCTCTGGCTAGTGCGCCATTGCTACATATATAAAAAAAGATTACTAATGGCGCACCTCTGCCTGGTCCGCCATTGCTATGTAAAAAAAAGATTACTAATGGCGCACCGACTGCGGGTGCGCCGTTAGTAAGATTCCCCCCTAGCTAATTCCCTCCCTCTCGCCAAATCCCATTCGTCCCTCTCCCGCGCCAGATCCACTTCCCCCCGCTGCCCCGACCCACGCCGCCGCCGCCCCGACCCCCGCCGGACTCCACCCCCGCCGCCTCCGCGCCCCCACCCCCGCCGCCCCGACCCCCGCCGGACTATACCCCCGCCTCCCTTGCGTCCGGCCTCCCTCGCGCTCTGTGGCTTCCTCATCTTCCTCAACGTCTTCGCCTTCCTCCTCGCCGTCGGCGCCGAGCAGCGACGCAGCACCGTACGCTCCCCGACCCTCCTCCTCCCCTTGCCCCTCCTCCTCCTCCCCTTGCCCCCACGCCTGCGCCGGGGCTAACGGCCCCTTCTCTGTCTCGCAGGGCAAGGTCTCCGGCGCCTCTACGACACCAACGCCTCCACTGTCTACGGCGTCTGCGCCTTCTTCGTGCTCCTCCTCGCGCAGCTGCTGGTCTCTGGCGTCACCCGCTGCCTCTGCTTCGCCGTCTTCGCCATCACCTGCTGCCTCCTGCCCCGCCCGCTCACCGATCGGTCCGCACCCTGCGCCAAACTACTTGTCGACCTCTCAGGTTCTGCTCTGATTCTTGCTTGCTTGTGTACAAAGGGTGCCCTGCCCTGCCCTGCTCCTTGCTTGCAAAAACATGTCATGATACTTTCAGTACAAAGGGTGTCTTGCAGAGAAATAAAGACATCAATGCCTTTAAATGGTGCACTCTGTAAGAAATTAATAACCTAGCATCACAATTTAGAAATACTTCTGCTACTCATGTAGGTGCTGCATGAGTTTTTTTGGTTTTGTTACTGGTAGGTAGGTTGATAAGGAGAACTGCATATTTGACAGGCACAATGTCCTGTTTTTTTAGTAGGAGCACATTTTACATACAGTTTGGAGTACTACTTGCCGAATCTGAATGAATGCTCTGTCCTGAATATTTGGAGTACATGATTAACTGATGGTGCCATTTGGAGTACATTTGCTTGTGGTAATACATTCTGTAATTTTGAACTTGCTACTCCACGTGCTTGCTATCAGTAAATTTTAAACTTGATGTCATGGAGTAACTTGTTCCTGCCAATGAATTTATAATTGCACACACACATACTTGTTCAGCAGAAAATGAATTTTACAAGATATGTACTGGTCGATATTATTTGCTGCATTGACAGTGCTATTGTGCTAATCTTCAGTTAGGAGTTTACTAAAACTGTTGTATTCTGTAAGTACTACTAATATTCAGTTAGGAGTTTACTAAAACTATTGTATTCTGCAAATGCTGCTAATCTTCAGTTAGGAGTTGGGAGTTGTCTGGACTATTGTCTGTATTAGATATAAGTAGAAGGAGTTGAATAGAAGTACTAGTTGGTACTTGCATTATGCATGTTGCATAGATGTAGTCAAGTGATTGTGTCATGGTTTTGGTTCTGTTTTTAAAAAGGAAAGCCAGTTGTTCAGGCTTCAAGAAAATATTTTCTCAGAATATTACTGCTAAGCCCAAGCTTGTTAATCAGCATGTACATTTCTGTCATATATTGCTAATGTCTGCTCAGATGTGTGCTTGCTATTGTCACCTATCTTTTTTTCTTCTACATGATATGGAACCTTATGATACTGCACCAATAGCCTTTGTGCATCCAAGTTATCAAACTATGTGAAGTAGAAACAGAAATAGAGAGAATTGATCATTATTTTTCTGAACTGTCGTAGAAGCCTCAGTAGTTCTTTCAAGTTCGTACATTAAAAGGCTTGTTTCACAATTTCTGAATTACTTGTGATGCCTCTGAATTACTTGTGATCACATTGAGAAAGACTTTCAAAGATGATGAATATCTTTTACAGAAAACAATTTCTGTAAACACATCAGTTACTCTGCTAGTTTGCTGGGTTTTGTGTCCGACCATTGTGTCGTGATGAATTTGCAGGTACCCCGAGAGGCCCTTGAGTTTGCCAGAATGTCGATTAACTTCCGTTCCGGCAAACTCGGGTACTCCATATGTCCTATTTTCAGCAAAGGTCATGCTGAAATTTTCCGTGAATTTTAGCATGACTTTGCTAAAAATAGGACATATGGGGTACTTGCGACTAATGCATGGGCCGGGGTATCTTAGTACTTAGTTAAGTAGGATCAATTGCCCCGCCATTCTTGCTGCATTAAACCATAGGTGGCAATAGAGCCAAGTGATTAGGCCCAACTTAGAATTCTCCTTAGCATCGATAAACCCTAGATGATAAACCCAACATAGGTGGCAATAGAGCCAAGTGATTAGTGCCAAGTGATTAGGCCCAACCTAGGGTGCCCTGGCATCGATAAACCCTAAATGATGAAAACTTAACTTGGCTTATATAGGGTGCCTCAGTGTCGATGAGAACCTAAATGATGTACGCTTAGGCTTTTAGGGTGCCTCGGCGTCGACAAACCCTAAATGATAAAAGCTTAGCTTTTAGGATGCCTCGGTGTCGATCAACCCTAAATGATGAGACCATGATCTTGTTCCTTGACAATAACCAACTTTTTGACCAAACTTTTTTCCTATTTAGAGCGAAACATGGACCACAACGATGAGGCCGGCGGTTCGGGCTGCAAGCAATTATGGGAGCTGTCCCAGGAGTTGGAGGAAGAACCTCACCGCTATGAGGACGCCGCGGAAGACACCGATCCTGACTACACAACCCCTAGTGGCGTCGGGGATGACACCACTAATGATGGCGCCGCGGATGACACCACTAATGATGGCGGCGCACGCACAGATGGCAGCCAACCGAAGAGGCAACGGAAGGACCGGCGCCCGAACGTGCTCGGCACCGTCAGGGAGGAATTTACTGAAGTGAACTCCGACGGGCATCCGACAGCGCCCAAACACGTAGTAAAGGTGTACTCGATTCAGCTCGGGTGCATTCTTCGGAGCACCGCCTCGATCAACACTGAGAACCTAAGGCATAAGGACCGAGGGAATTTGCGCAACCTCCTCTTCACGAAGCTGCACGAACGATACAAGTTCCCTGCTGAGTTCGCAAACACACGCCTCTCGGGTAATAAAGTGAACGGTGCCGCCCTCACGATGATGAGCACGACCCTGTCTACATGGAAAAGCACGATGAAGGCAATGATTCACAAAGGTGATAGTTATGAGAAGATCAAGGCGAAATATCCTTTGATTAGCGAAGATGACTACAAGGAGTTCAAGATCAAGTGCAAGAGCCCCGCAACCTCCGAATCAAGTCAGTGGGGAAAAGAAATGCGGCAGTTGAACATACGGGTCCACCAACTCGGTCCCGGCGGTTACAGAGTGGAGGAGCCTGTATGGGACAAGGAGGATGCGGAGCATGCCGAGCAAGGCCTATCGCCCCACTTCGAGAAATACAGTGACAAGCAGACCAGGAAATTTCTCAGGGCTAGGTACAAGGAGGACCCGGTAACAAAGGAGCTTACCACGGATCCGAAGACCAAGGAGCTTGAGCTTGTTCTGGTAAGGAATACACCCCCGCGTAATTAGCTCCATATGGTTGCATTCTAATAAATCCCCAATATTTCTAAATGTTTCACGTTCCTTCCGCAGGACAAAGAAAGCAGTAGCGCAGGGTCGTATCAGAGCTCCCCTTTCGACACCCCTTTGAATAGGGCGTTGAACGTAATGAAAAACAGGGATAAGCTCAATAAGCCGACGTCAGCTGGTCATGTGGCCGGCAAAGGCTTGTCCACAAAATGGTCGTCATACTATGCCGCTGGTGGGCGAAAGGAGAAAAAGACCAGCTCGGAAAGCCAGTCGCGCGAGGTTGAAGCACTCAAGGCGCAAGTGGCGCGGATTCCAGAGATGGTCCAAGAGCAAGTGCAACAACAACTGGGATCGACGCTCACCGGCATTATGCCTACCTTGATTCATGGGATAACGACATGGATTGCGGGTGGCCAACAGGGGCCGCCCCGATTCCCAGCTTCACGGCCAGCAACTCGCACAATGCGCAGGCGGCGCCATTGGTGTCTCCGGCAGCGGCGGTATTGGTGTCTACGGCGGCGGCGCCATTGGTGTCTCCGGCGGCGGCGGTATTGGTGTCTCCGACGTCGGCATTGGAGCTTAATGCACCCGGGTGTACGCTGGCCGGCACCTCGCCAGCAAGCGGCCCCTCCGTCAGTTGCACGCCCGCCGTTGGCGGTGCCTCGACATTAGCCGAGCTCGACGGCATCACGGTAACTAAGCCTCTCGGCCAAGGACTTCATCTCCTTGCCTTTGACTGGGCATCCCTGACGCCCTACATGTTTTCGCAGGGCGCCGCCGACGTTCCTTGCACTCTCCTGCACTTTGTGGGCGGCGGGTTGGTCGATGTCGCCAAGGGCGGAATTGTTCAACCGGGCAACCCTGTGTTCCACGGTAATCCGATGCCACCCACAATGTATAGGGTTGAAGTGGTTCGGGTGCTGCGAGGCTGTGACGAGCTATTACCTCCGATTCGACACGCTGGGGCCGACGAAGAAGATGAGATGACCCTCAACGCCTGCGTAAGCTGGCCCCTGCTTTGGCTGAAGAGCCAGATTCGTTTGGGGGCGGGGGACTCCACCCCACAGACAAGACCGCCAGTCGTGCCGGCGCCAAGCCATGGCAAGAACGCCGCAACGCTATCGGACATGCCGCACATCCCTATGGCACATGATCCAGACATGCATATGGCACATGATCCGGATGACGACGACAACGATGATGGTACATTTACCAACGTCGATAAGTACTTTGCCGAACATGGGTACGGTGACGAGTTCTGCGGGCCTCCTTCTCAAGAACCCAAACAAGACGACCGCGATCTAGATGGTACGGCGGAGAAACCCAATTGCAACAGGCGTCGTCTGGCGTTCAGTTCTCAGGAGACGCCTCCAGCTGCCGCCTTCACCGAGCCTCAGATAGCGGAGGTGCCAAATATTATCACCCCCAACACACTCAAGAAGGCGGTCTCTAAGCAGAACTCGGTCCCATTACAGCAGATCAAGAAGAAGGGCCGGAAACGGCAGACTAAAAAGGGCGCCGGTGCGAGCCAGCCGGTACCGAGTACGATTCGTGCTCAGGACGGGCCACCTTCACCTAAGGATATCTCGAGGAGGGTGCATGTGGCGGGTAGGGCCATGCTACCGACAAATATGCTCAATGCTGCAACCGGTGCTATGGGGAGTCTACACGACAGTGTTCTTTCTTTCAAGAAGCAGCATCTCAGAGAGAATGATGTGGCATACCGGGTTTTCGTGGCCAAGGTGCCAGAGGGCAAGGGCTTTGTGGATGGCGCCATCAGGGGTACGATCGTCCTGCGGGTTGATGAAATCTTTGCTATGTTCAACCTTCATCCGCTGCACTACACCTTCATTCGACTGTTTTCGCTGAGTATGGAGATGCGGATCATTAGAGAAAAGACCCCGGACATCGTGATCGTCGACCCCTTCTACATGCGTGCCAAGCTCTTGAGCAGCGCTAGGGACCGCCAAGTCACGAGTTCACACCTCAAACACGTCATTCTGGCAAACCCAGATAAGGATAACTTCCTTGTGGCTTACTTTCCCGAGTAAGTCATCCCTTAACCGGCCCGTAATATATGATTTCTTAGATTTCGATCGTTCTTTTTTTTCTAACATTCCGTGTTTTGTGCAGTGACCCACATTGCACACTCATCCTCTTAAGCCCGAAATATTCCATGGCCACGTATTTCGACCCGAACCGTAACTCCAAGATAGACTACACAAATATCAAGAATGTTCTTGATAATGTTCTCCCCGGCTACGCCAAATCTGGAGGCACCTTCACCAGGGAAGTTCTTAAGTACGGCAAGCACGTGTTCACCCACAATACGATGTTCTGCTGCGTCAAGCAGCCGCCTGGCGGTCAGAAGGATGCCTACTATGCCCTCCATCACATGCGGGCGATCATAAGGGACCATCATCACCTTCTACTACCAAATAATCTCAAAGATTGGGCCGCGAGCTTGTCGGCAATCCAGGACGCAGACATCAGACAAGAATTCTTTCGCATCCAGTCGGAGTTTGCGGACATCATCCATCAAGATGTCCTTCATACCTGGGGGCAGTTCTTCCTCAGATATCAACCGTCCAACATTGAGATAGACGGAATGCTACAAATGCAGGCTGACAACGCCCGCGATTTCATGACCATCACAACATATGGCGGCTTCGTCCACGCTCCAGTCCATGAGTCAAGTCGAAAGTAGTGATGTGTAGTTCTGAAACATTGATTGGCTCATGTTGTAATTAAACTTTAATGAATTGTATGTCTCTTTGGTTTGGACAGTCGTTCAACTTAGATGTAATTGATGCTATTTATTAGTAGGACCATGAATCGTGCTATTAATGTCTTGCTTTTCTCTTCCGATCCTTTTGTTGCATACTTATATATTTCTTATGTATGTATTGTCTGTTGTTTGGCTTGTGCATAGAGATGCTGTCGTATGTCGTGTACAAGGGTAAGGTTCCCGGAGTCTATGACGACTGGGAGGAGTGTCGGAGACAGGTTCTCCGTTTCAGCGGTAACATTTACAAAGGGTACACCACTAGGGCGGAGGCGGAATCTAGATACGCGCGCTATCTAGCGGGAGAGAGGAGGGAGCGTTGGAGGAACCGGATGAAGACCAGTTTCATCGCGATGATGCTCATCATGATGACCGCAGCTCTCTTCTATGTGATGGTAGTTTAGATGATCGATATCGACTTGTAATGTGAAGACAAACTCGATACTCGTGGTCTCGAGACTTGTAATGTTTTATCTTTGTTCGTTCTTTTGAATTCGGAGACTAATATGATGAATTGTATTCGGAGACTAATCTTCTACTTTATTCGATGAATCTGTTGTTGCTGTGTGTTACTGTCTATATTCTGTCAAATAATATATTTTGTAACCTGTGCAAAAATCAGAAAAGTAAAAAAAAATAAAACCTAATATTCATACTAATGGAGCATCACTACAGAGTGCGTCATTAGTATGCCAAAGTATACTAATGTCGCATCACCAAACAGTGCGCCATTAGTATGCCAAATATACTAATGGGTTATCCATCCGCAGTGTGCCATTAGTGTGCCAAAGCACATGGTTAAATATGGCCCCTGGGAGGCATACTAATGGCGCATGGTGTTATATACTAATGGCGCACTGGGTGGTGCGCCATTAGTAATAAATACTAGTGGCGTGATACTAATGGCGCACCAGTGATGCGCCATTAGTAGGCAAAACTGGTGCGCCATTAGTAGGCCTATTCCTAGTAGTGTGGAGGGCTGCCGCGTCGAGTGGTGGTGGTGTTTGGGCTCGGGATGGTCGGAAAAGACGCCGGCGACGACGTTGGCGGCTGCCGGAGATCGGGCGAGCTCGGGGTCGTCGCTAGGAAGCACGGCAGGAGGTGCGGAGCGGTGCTGCGGGCTCCTGGGTACGCGGCGAGTGCGGCGAAGCGCTCAGTTGCGAGCTTGCGCGGCTGTGGCCACGTTCACGCCATGGCCGGCGGCGAGATGCTTCGATCACGGTTGGGGATCGGGGCTAGAGAACGCGCGAAGTGAGGGGACATGGGAAAAAGAAGGAGGAGCTCACGGCGGATCCGTAGGGATGGTTAGCGGGCTCGGGGATGCACCGGACCGAGCGCAGCGGTGAGGGGGATCTCCGGCGGCCGGCAACAAAGATGATGAAGATGACGATGATGCAGGGCCTCCGGCGAGGTGCGGCTCGGTGGGGAGGAAAACAGAGTCAAGGCGAAGCTCGTGGGCACGTCGGAGAAGCGAGGGGGAGGCGGTGGCTGCGGCAGCAGCAAGCGGCGGCGACGGGCGTGCTCGGGCAAACATGAGAGGGAGCACCAGGGGAGAGGAGAGTGAGAGAGGGTCCAGGGTCGCGTGGCGTTGAGGAGGGGCTTCGAGGCGTCCGGTGAGGCAGGCGAGCAGGGAGGAGGCGTGGCGCCACGCGCGTGCGTGCGCTGTCTCCCTCCTCTGCCTACTGGCAGAGGTAGGTGATGACTGGCACGGCCAGATGGGCCGGCCCAGTCCGGGTAAGTGGCCTCTGGCCATTCTCTCTCTCCCTTTTCTATTTAGTTTCTGTTTTCTATTTATTTTGCTCTGTTTTGATTTAGTAATAATACTAAACCATTTTTGTTGCTTCTGAAATTATTTGTGGATGCAATATGGACTAGCCCAAAGCCCCACAATATTTTTCAGAATGATTGGAGTTATAAAAGTATTTATAGGAATTTATAACCCTAAGTCAAATACAATATGAGTTAATTCAAAAATCCAAAAATGTCCTAGAAATATATTCATCATTTTTGGCAGAGGTTTCTACCTTAACCAAAAATCATGAACTTTTCTTGAGGAAATTTGGGTTCACTGAAAATGTTTTTTTGGTTGAACCTAGTTGAATTCCTTTTGATGCTAGGGTTTGATCATCCCTATTTCAAATTTCCATAAAAGTTAAACATGATGCAAACACTAGGCAGCACCAAAAGCTAGGTATGTGATAGGTCAGGCGACACAGTGGTCAACGCCGGATTCAGCAACCGCAAGCCCGGTCAGCGGAAGAAGCCATTCAAGGCGAATCGAGACGAACCATCCAACCTGGACAGGATATTGGACCGACCCTGCCAGATTCATGGCCACCCCGATAAACCAGCTAATCATACCAATAGAAACTGCTAGGTCTTTAAACAGGCCGGCAAGCTTAACACCGAACACAGGGGGAAGAGGCTGCCAAGCGACAGCGATGACGGGAAGGTTCACCAACGAAACATCGGGGGTCAGAAGTAGTCTCCACCCGAGGACCAACTACTCCTAGAACTGAAATAGCAACCCGGCTTCCGCCGCCCACTTCGTACACCTACAAAGTTTGTACCGTGCATACATCATTACGCACTCAAGATACCATGGGCATTGGCGGAAGCACAATACGGACAAGCCTGCAAACATTCCTGTAACTCTTCTTCTTCTTATTTTTTCTTTTTTCCTTTGCTATCCTTTAAAAAAAGGTGACGAACAGGATGAACCACTACAAAAAAAGACACATCCGTGACATTTTGGGCTGAACGAAAAAAAATTCTGTCATACATATGACACTTCTATGACGATAATTGTGACAAAACCCGGTATCATCATAGATGTGGTGGGCTCCTACTTCTATGACAAAAAATCATAACAGAAAATGGGCTTTTTGTCCTGGGCGGGCCGGAGACGCAGCTGCATGACATTCTTTGGGCCGTCCATGATGGAAAAAACCATGGTAGAAGCATGGGCGAGGAAAATTTTGGGGAGTTCCCGGTTACGGTGGGAGGTCGGGGGCCGAGCGATGCGTGTTTCTCTTGTACACGTACGCGCGTGTGTGCGAGGCATTGGCTCTAACTGAACCCGAGCGAGGCGTTGGGCTCTAACTGAATCCGAGCGATTGCACTGCAGGCTACGCGTTACTGAACCCGAGCGATCGATCGATGGCTGTTAACTGAACCTGATCGAGCGATTCCTTCGCTACTGCTGCTAACTAAAGCCGATCGATGCAGCCTCTAGATGAACAGTGAGTGTTGCGAGGGGGGGGGGGGTTGGATGAACATTTCCCGGTGGGGTTGGATGAACATGACCCCGTGGTGTTGCCTCTGGATGAACATGACCCCGATCGATCGAGCCGGTTGGGGCTGGATGAACAAGACCCCGTGGAGGGCTGGATGAACAGGACCACCCCGTGGAGGGCAGGATGAACAGTAGACGGTGGAGGGCAGGATGAACAGTAGCCCGTGGAGGGTGGTTGAACAGGAGCCCGTGGAGAGGGCTGGTTGAACAGTAGCCGGTGGTGTAGCGCGCGGTTGAGGCTGGATGAACAGGAGCCCGCGGATGAACAGTCGCAGGTGGAGGCTGGAGGAGGTCGACGGTGGATGAACAATAGCTCGTGGAGGCTGGAGCGGGTCGACGGTGGGGATGAACAGTATCCCATGGAGTCCCGTTTTGCGGTACGCCACACCCCTCCCGGTGAACAGGACCCCCGTTTCGACCGTAGGAGGTCCGTTTCGTCCATTTTGCGGTACGCCACACCCCTGCCGATGAATAGGACCCCCATTTCGAACCGTAGGAGGTCCGTTTCCTCCATTTTGCGGTATGCCAGACCCCTCCCGATCAACAGGACCCCGTTCCGAACGTAGGAGGTCCGTTTCCTCCATTGTGTGGTACGCCAGGCCTCGTTTCCATCGCCTGTTCCGTCCAAGCCCTCCCGATGAACACGACCACGCATTCCGTTCCGACCCAGCCGGTTGGCTCCCACGCGTTCCGTTGCCTCCCCATGAACACGACGCATTCCGTTGCCTCCCCATGAACACGACGACGACGCTGTTTCTCCGTTCCAACCCAGCCATGTACATGAGCCCTGGTCGTACGTATGTGCGAGTAGGCGTTTGAGACCCCGCCCGTATGTACACATACGTGGCTGTATTTTCTTTCTTGCACCCTGGCCGCTGTACATACGTGTACATGCTACGTGCGCGCCTCTACTAAGACATGTGCGCGCCTCTACATCGACCAGTATGTACGTACACGTTCGCGACCAGAATGACAACGCTACGTACGCTTCGACTAGGTGGGTCCCGACTGTCAGGCACTTTCTTGCATGTGAAGATGTAGCTGGTGGGTCCCAGCAGTCAGGGGGCGAATCGTTTTTTTGCCCAGACGCACTTCCTTGCATGCGAAGATGTAACTTGTGGGTCCCAGCAGTCAGGGGGAAACGTTTTTTTCGCTAAATACAGTGGCCCGTCTGGTGGGTCCCAGCTGTCAGGTGGAGGAATCATTATTTTCTGCGTAATAAGGAGGCACTTCCTTGCTGCGGCCGTGGACCCAGCTGTCAGCCTCTCCACATACAGTCCACGTCCGATGGAAGTTGTTCGTTGACCACGTTGACCACGCCGCGCCGAGAGCACCAGGGCGGTGGACGACAGCGAGGCCTAGGAAGGGGACGGCACGGAGGCAGGGAAGACTCCGCAGTCTGCCGTCGCCGAAGAATAACAGCAGGTGTGGGTGAGTAGAGGGATGGCTAGGCCAGCAATGGGAGTATGGTCGGGCAGTGAGGCCTGCGCGGCAGCACAGCCGGTCGCGAGGAGGAGGGAGCAGGCAGTCCCGCTGGCGCTTGTTTGAGCGGCTGGAGCAGGAAGAGCAGAGATTGAAGAAGCACGACGGGCGTTGGATGGACATCCAACAGTCACTGCTTGTGCATCAACCTTTTCTTTTAGGAAAGCCTCAAATCTATGGAGAACAGCATACAACCCACCTACCATTATTTCTAATAATTTACAGCCCATTTGCTAATTCTTAAGGTTTTTTGGATCCCATATTCTTTTTGTTAAAAGTACAGCCCATATTGTGGCAACGGTTAAAAAATTATATGAAATTTTGCATATTTCGGTGCGGTCCGAACTATTTTTAATCCCAAAATTTTGAATCACATTCAAACTGATTTAAAAAATAAATGTATATCAATATAAAATCCAACAAATCCTCCACGCACAAAAATTAATGTAATTTAAAAACTTGAAATGAAAAAAAAGATATTTGAAACTAATTGCCGGTTTGATGTGTTTTAAAATTGTACAACCCATTTCTCATTACTGATGGGCCATTTTCTCGGCCAGCCGAATGAAAGCTCTCCTCGTCTTGAAAGATTTGCAGCCCAACAGGCCTGACAAAGTGACTTACTTGGCAAATCACAAAAAAACTGGGATGTGGCCGTGGACCCAGCTGTCAGCCTCTCCACGTACAGTACTCTTCAGATGGAAGTCGTTCCTTGACCATGTTGACCAGGCCGCGCGGAGAGCACCACGGCAGTGGACGACGATGAAGCCTAGGAAGGGGACGACACGACAGTGGAAGCCCACGCGGAGAGGACTACGAGGGTTCACTGGGTCGGCTGCGGTGTGAGGCTGCCTTCGCCGCAGGGCCTGGCCAGCGGTGGGAATAGTAGGGGGCGGTGAGTCCTCTGCGGCAGCACAGCCGACCACGGGAGGCAGGAGCATGCGGCATGACCGGCGCTGCTTTGGGCGGCTGGAGCAAGTAGACCAGAGGTTGAAGAAGCACTACGGCCGTTGGATGGACATCGTACGGTCACTGGAGCTAGAATCATTCATATTGACTAAGTTGACAAAGCCCTTCGTCCCCGTCAACTTAGTAGGCCCACAAGTCTGCCTCCCAGCAAGGTGGGTCCCAGCTAGCCGGGGGAGTATTCATTTTTTTGTGCGTAATAAGGAGGCACTTCCGGTGGGTCCGAGCTGACAGCGGGGCGAACGTTTTTTCGCGAAATACGGTGGCCCATCCGATGGGTCACAGTAGTCAGGGGGAAATGATTTTTTTTGCAAAATACTGGTGGCCCGTCTGGTTGGTCCCTGCTGTCAGGTGGAGGAATCATTATTTTCTGCATAATAAGGAGGCACTTCCTTGCTGCCGCCGTGGACCCAGCTGTCAGCCTCTCCACGTACAATCCACGTCTGATGGAAGTCGTTCCTTGACCACGTTGACCATGCCGCGCCGAGAGCACCAGGGCGGTGGACGACGACGAGGCCTAGGAAGGGGATGACACGGAGGCAGGGAAGACTCCGCAGTTGTTTCCCACGCGGAGGGGAGTACGACTATACGAGGGTTTACTGGTTCGTCTGCCATGGCCGAAGAATAACAACAGGTGTGGGTGAGTAGAGGGATGGCTAGGCCAGCGATGGGAGTATGGTCGGGCAGTGAGGCCTGCGCGGCAGCACATCCGGCCGCGAGGAGGAGGAAGCAGGCAGTCCCGCCGACGCTTGTTTGAGCGGCTAGAGCAGGAAGAGCAGAGATTGAAGAAGCACGACGAGCATTGGATGGACATCCAACAGTCGGTGCTTGTGCGTCAACCTTTTCTTTTAGGAAAAGCTCAAATCTGTGGAAAACAGCATACAACCCATCTGCCATTATTTCTAATAATTTACAGCCCATTTGCTAATTCTTAAGGTTTTTTTGGAGCCCATATTCTTTTTGTTAGCATTACATCCCATATTGTGGCAACGTTAAAAAAATATATGAAATTTTGCATATTTCGGTGCGGTCCGAACTATTTTTAATCCCGAAATTTCGACTCACATTCAAACTGATTTTAAAAATAAATGTATATCAATATAAAATCCAACAAATTCTCCACGCATAAAAATTAATGTAATTTAAAATTTTGAAATGAAAAAAAGATATTTGAAACTAATTGCCGGTTTGATGTGTTTTAAAAACGCACAACCCATTTCTCATTACTGATGGGACATTTTCTCAGCCAGCCGAATGAAAGCTCTCCTCGTCTTGAAAGATTTGTAGCCCAACAGGCCTGACAAAGCGACTTACTTGGCAAATCACAAAAAAACTGGGCTGTGGCCGTGGACCCAGCTGTCAGCCTCTCCACGTACAGTACTCTTCCGATGAAAGTCGTTCCTTGACCACGTTGACCACGCCGCGCGGAGAGCACTACGGCAGTGGATGACGGCGAGGCCTAGGAAGGGGATGACACGGCAGCGGAAGCCCGCGCGGAGAGGACTACGAGGGTTCACTGGTTCGGCTGCGGTGTGAGGCTGCCGTCGCCGTAGGGCCTGGCCAGCGGTGGGAATAGTAGGGGGCGGTGAGGCCTCTGCGGCAGCATAGCCGGCCACGGGAGGCAGGAGCATGCGGCACGACCGGCGCTGCTTTGGGTGGCTGGAGCAAGTAGACCAGAGGTTGAAGAAGCACTACGGCCGTTGGATGGACATCGTACGGTCACTGGAGCTAGAATCGTTCATATTGACTAAGTTGACAAAGCCCTTCGTCCCCGTCAACTTAGTAGGCCCACAAGTCTGCCTCCCAGCAAGGTGGGTCCCAGCTAGCCGGGGGAGTATTCATTTTTTTGTGCGTAATAAGGAGGCACTTCCGGTGGGTCCGAGCTGACAGCGGGGCGAACGTTTTTTCGCGAAATACGGTGGCCCATCCGATGGGTCACAGTAGTCAGGGGGAAATGATTTTTTTGCAAAATACTGGTGGCCGTCTGGTTGGTCCCTGCTGTCAGGTGGAGGAATCATTATTTTCTGCGTAATAAGGAGGCACTTCCTTGCTGCCGCCGTGGACCCAGCTGTCAGCCTCTCCACGTACAATCCACGTCTGATGGAAGTCGTTCCTTGACCACGTTGACCATGCCGCGCCGAGAGCACCAGGGCGGTGGACGACGACGAGGCCTAGGAAGGGGATGACACGGAGGCAGGGAAGACTCCGCAGTTGTTTCCCACGCGGAGGGGAGTACGACTATACGAGGGTTTACTGGTTCGTCTGCCGTGGCCGAAGAATAACAACAGGTGTGGGTGAGTAGAGGGATGGCTAGGCCAGCGATGGGAGTATGGTCGGGCAGTGAGGCCTGCGCGGCAGCACATCCGGCCGCGAGGAGGAGGAAGCAGGCAGTCCCGCCGACGCTTGTTTGAGCGGCTAGAGCAGGAAGATCAGAGATTGAAGAAGCACGATGAGCATTGGATGGACATCCAACAGTCGGTGCTTGTGCGTCAACCTTTTCTTTTAGGAAAAGCTCAAATCTGTGGAAAACAGCATACAACCCATCTGCCATTATTTCTAATAATTTACAGCCCATTTGCTAATTCTTAAGGTTTTTTTGGAGCCCATATTCTTTTTGTTAGCATTACATCCCATATTGTGGCAACGTTAAAAAAGTATATGAAATTTTGCATATTTCGGTGCGGTCCGAACTATTTTTAATCCCGAAATTTCGACTCACATTCAAACTGATTTTAAAAATAAATGTATATCAATATAAAATCCAACAAATTCTCCACGCATAAAAATTAATGTAATTTAAAATTTTGAAATGAAAAAAAGATATTTGAAACTAATTGCCGGTTTGATGAGTTTTAAAAATGCACAACCCATTTCTCATTACTGATGGGACATTTTCTCAGCCAGCCGAATGAAAGCTCTCCTCGTCTTGAAAGATTTGTAGCCCAACAGGCCTGACAAAGCGACTTACTTGGCAAATCACAAAAAAACTGGGCTGTGGCCGTGGACCCAGCTGTCAGCCTCTCCACGTACAGTACTCTTCCGATGGAAGTCGTTCCTTGACCACGTTGACCACGCCGCGCGGAGAGCACTACGGCAGTGGATGACGGCGAGGCCTAGGAAGGGGATGACACGGCAGCGGAAGCCCGCGCGGAGAGGACTATGAGGGTTCACTGGTTCGGCTGCGGTGTGAGGCTGCCGTCGCCGTAGGGCCTGGCCAGCGGTGGGAATAGTAGGGGGCGGTGAGGCCTCTGCGGCAGCATAGCCGGCCACGGGAGGCAGGAGCATGCGGCACGACCGGCGCTGCTTTGGGTGGCTGGAGCAAGTAGACCAGAGGTTGAAGAAGCACTACGGCCGTTGGATGGACATCGTACGGTCACTGGAGCTAGAATCGTTCATATTGACTAAGTTGACAAAGCCCTTCGTCCCCGTCAACTTAGTAGGCCCACAAGTCTGCCTCCCAGCAAGGTGGGTCCCAGCTAGCCGGGGGAGTATTCATTTTTTTGTGCGTAATAAGGAGGCACTTCCGGTGGGTCCGAGCTGACAGCGGGGCGAACGTTTTTTCGCGAAATACGGTGGCCCATCCGATGGGTCACAGTAGTCAGGGGGAAATGATTTTTTTGCAAAATACTGGTGGCCGTCTGGTTGGTCCCTGCTGTCAGGTGGAGGAATCATTATTTTCTGCGTAATAAGGAGGCACTTCCTTGCTGCCGCCGTGGACCCAGCTGTCAGCCTCTCCACGTACAATCCACGTCTGATGGAAGTCGTTCCTTGACCACGTTGACCATGCCGCGCCGAGAGCACCAGGGCGGTGGACGACGACGAGGCCTAGGAAGGGGATGACACGGAGGCAGGGAAGACTCCGCAGTTGTTTCCCACGCGGAGGGGAGTACGACTATACGAGGGTTTACTGGTTCGTCTGCCGTGGCCGAAGAATAACAACAGGTGTGGGGGAGTAGAGGGATGGCTAGGCCAGCGATGGGAGTATGGTCGGGCAGTGAGGCCTGCGCGGCAGCACATCCGGCCGCGAGGAGGAGGAAGCAGGCAGTCCCGCCGACGCTTGTTTGAGCGGCTAGAGCAGGAAGAGCAGAGATTGAAGAAGCACGACGAGCATTGGATGGACATCCAACAGTCGGTGCTTGTGCGTCAACCTTTTCTTTTAGGAAAAGCTCAAATCTGTGGAAAACAGCATACAACCCATCTGCCATTATTTCTAATAATTTACAGCCCATTTGCTAATTCTTAAGGTTTTTTTGGAGCCCATATTCTTTTTGTTAGCATTACATCCCATATTGTGGCAACGTTAAAAAAGTATATGAAATTTTGCATATTTCGGTGCGGTCCGAACTATTTTTAATCCCGAAATTTCGACTCACATTCAAACTGATTTTAAAAATAAATGTATATCAATATAAAATCCAACAAATTCTCCACGCATAAAAATTAATGTAATTTAAAATTTTGAAATGAAAAAAAGATATTTGAAACTAATTGCCGGTTTGATGAGTTTTAAAAATGCACAACCCATTTCTCATTACTGATGGGACATTTTCTCAGCCAGCCGAATGAAAGCTCTCCTCGTCTTGAAAGATTTGTAGCCCAACAGGCCTGACAAAGCGACTTACTTGGCAAATCACAAAAAAACTGGGCTGTGGCCGTGGACCCAGCTGTCAGCCTCTCCACGTACAGTACTCTTCCGATGGAAGTCGTTCCTTGACCACGTTGACCACGCCGCGCGGAGAGCACTACGGCAGTGGATGACGGCGAGGCCTAGGAAGGGGATGACACGGCAGTGGAAGCCCGCGCGGAGAGGACTACGAGGGTTCACTGGTTCGGCTGCGGTGTGAGGCTGCCGTCGCCGTAGGGCCTGGCCAGCGGTGGGAATAGTAGGGGGCGGTGAGGCCTCTGCGGCAGCATAGCCGGCCACGGGAGGCAGGAGCATGCGGCACGACCGGCGCTGCTTTGGGTGGCTGGAGCAAGTAGACCAGAGGTTGAAGAAGCACTACGGCCGTTGGATGGACATCGTACGGTCACTGGAGCTAGAATCGTTCATATTGACTAAGTTGACAAAGCCCTTCGTCCCCGTCAACTTAGTAGGCCCACAAGTCAGCCTCCCAGCAAGGTGGGTCCCAGCTAGCCGGGGGAGTATTCATTTTTTTGTGCGTAATAAGGAGGCACTTCCGGTGGGTCCGAGCTGACAGCGGGGGGAATGTTTTTTCGCGAAATATGGTGGCCCGTCCGATGGGTCCCAGTAGTCAGGGGGAAACGATTTTTTCGCAAAATACTGGTGGCCCGTCTGGTTGGTCCCTGCTGTCAGGTGGAGGAATCATTATTTTCCGCGTAATAAGGAGACACTTCCTTGCTGCCGCCGTGGAACCAGCTGTCAGCCTCTCCACGTACAGTCCACGTCCGATGGAAGTCGTTCCTTGACCACGTTGACCACGCCGTGCTGAGAGCACTAGGGCGGTGGACGACGGCGAGGCCTAGGAAGGGGACGACGCGGAGCCGGTGAAGACGCGGTAGTGGATGCCCACACAAAGAGTAGTATGAGGGTTCACTCGTTTGGCTATGTTGTGAGGCTGCCATCGCCGCAGGGCCTGCCAAGTGGTGGGAATAGTAGGGGGTGGTGAGGCCTCCGCGGCAGCACAGCCGGCCACGGGAGGCAGGAGCAGGCGACACGACCGGCGCTGCTTTGGGAGGCTGGAGCAAGAAAGACCAGAGGTTGAAGAAGCACTACGGCCGTTGGAAGGACATCGTACGGTCACTGCAGCTAGAATCGTTTATATTGACTAAGTTGACAAAGCCCTTGGTACATCAACTTAGTAGACGCACATGTCAGCTTCCGAAACGGTGCGCCCCAGATGTCCGGGGGAGGAATCATTTTTTGGGCGGGTGAAGCTAGAATATCCGAGATTGAAGAAGAAGCACGGCATGCATTGGATGGACATCTAATGGCCACTGCTGCTAGAACCGTGTGTTGACTATAAGTTGACAAAGGTTTGCATACGCGTCAACTGTGTTTTTTTAGGGGACGCGTCAACTTAGTAAGGCCAGAAGTGTGTGGCAGAGAACTTATAGCCCATTTGAGATTTGTAAGAATGTGTAGCCCATTTTTGAATTCTAATGGAATTTACTACAGCCCATTTACAGTTTGTTAAAAGTTCATCCCATTTCAACCAACCGTTCAAAACAGAATTCAATAAAATTTCCCACATTTTGATGGGATCCGAAATATTTTTATCCCGATTTAAATATAAATTTATATTACGTAAAAATCCAATGAAACATTGCGCTCGCAACAATTAATGAAATTAAAATTTTCAATATCCAAAAATAGTAATTTATAAAGTAATCACGTGTTTGGTGCATTTTTTTATAGTTACTGCCCAGTTTCTATAATTACATCCCATTTATTATTTCTTGAAGCCCATTTTCTTGTTAAGCCTAATGCATCCCTCCTAGGAAAGATTTGCAGCCCAGCGGGGCGGAGAATAACAACTTGACCTTCCCTGGGTATTCCTAAAAAAAGTATAGCTGGGCCTAGTTAATACTTGCAGCGATGTTTTCGTTGTTGTTCAGACGAGAAAAATTAAAATCTGGGCTAAACATCAAAAAACTCTGCAGTGCTCACACCTCAAAAACACAAATACTGCTCGAGCTGCTTGGTCCCAGCTGTCGGCCGCTTCTTGTGCAATTCTCTCGTTTATTGACTACTACATAGGTTGACATTGATGTGGGACCGTGATGTCAGGAAACCAGGGGGAGCATAATAAATTACTCCAGCGAGCGCTTCCACCTCTACCTCGTTGTCTCCCGTGGAAACCCCTTTCCTCCCTTTTTTTTGCTCGGGCAAGGACCAATGCATGCAGCACGTCCATGCGGTTATTAGGCAAGAAAGAAAAGCGCTTTGTATGCTATGAATTATGATGGACTGCATGGGTAGCTAATAAGGCATCCTCTTAACTATTGTGATTAAATGTTGTGTTTAGAAGAGAGAAATATTCTTTTTTTCCACCAATCTGCTTGCACCTAGGTCGTGATGCACCTTCTAATACGACTTATTCACCTAGACTGAGGGAGTATAGTTTTATACATATATAATAAGGAGGCACTTGCGTACGTGAGGCTAAGGACCTGGTGGGTCCCCATTTTCATCCTCTCCAAGTAAAGTCATCTCCTCGCCCGCGTGCACTTTCCGCCCGAAACAGTCAGCGCTGCCTGCCCCGCTTCCCGGTGCAGGCGATTGCTCCGCCTTCAAATGACACAAGTGCCATCCGTCCGTCCATCTACCGCCCACATTAATGATACAAAGTTGCCGAGGCGGCTACTCCGGCGCCACACATCCGTCCCTCCGCCCGCCCACCATTGCTATATAAACTGCTGCACCGGCCATAGCCGCAGTCATCCGCATATGATCCCTTTCTCCTGTCCACACCACTACTGCCCACCACGGCTTCCTCGCGCTCTAGCGCTCTTTAGGACGGGCGGACGACGTACCACAAGGAGATGGCAGCCATTGCTGCCAACCGGCTGGCCGGCAGGCAGCCGGAGGACGACGACGTCCCAATGGAGAACATGGTAGTCGACGATCCGGCGCCAACCCCCTCCTCCGCGCCATCCTCGCCGGTGCATTGCACCATGGCCATCGGTGAGGCCTGTGCCCAATATATGGACAGTGTGAGGCAGATGCGTCAAGAGCAGTTCCGGGAGGCGCAGATCGACGCCGCCTACAACCACCATCTCCTCCAGGAGCACCTGCAGGCGGAGGGGCAGATCGCCGCGAAGCGGGCGGAGCAAGAGGTGCTGCTCGACTCGTACCGCTCCGCCCGCAAGGACCACCTCGAGCGCTGGCGGTACCACATGCGGGTGGCGGAGGCTGCGACCGCCTACAAAGAGGCTAGCAAAGAGGGCGATGAAGTGGGCGAGGCGTTGTTTGGCAAGACCGAGGACAAGGCAGAGGACAATGCCGACTTCGACGAGTCCCCTCTCCGCTGGCGTCGACGAGGCCCTGCTCCGCCGAGGCCCCGCGGTGCCAACAACGAGGTAGAGGAAACCGCCGGCTCCGTCGAGGCCCCACCCCGCCAACAATGAGACAGAGGACATCGCCGGCTCAGCCGAGGCCTCGCCCCGCTACCAACGAGGCCGCACCACATAGAAAACGAGGAAGAGTAGAACATGGTAGGTCGCCGCCGCTCGGGTCCAAGTAAGGCCACCACTGCTACCCTCCTATTGAAGCCAAGCTAGGCGGGTTGACCATTGACGGCCGGTTAGCTTCTTGGCGGCGACGTGGAGTCGGGGAGTTCCGCTGGAGAATAACGCTGCTTCTACTTAACTGCTGGTGTAGTTGGCTGACTGACACGTGGGGCCAACAGGCCACATGTCAGTTACGCAACTGCACCCGCAGTTAAGTCACTGAAGCTTCTGTTCGGCTCAGCGGGACACAGGTGGGTAGCTTCGGTTAATTAATTATACCTCCAGCGCACCCCTTTTAGTTGAAGAATGTATGAAATGTAATGAAATCTGGCATGTTTATATGAAATCCGACCGTGTATGAATGAATTTATTTCTATTAGTCCGAATTCCTGTATCACTAGCATTGGATGAACATGCAAAACAATACGTACTAGCATTATTCCCAGGGTGATCACCTCGTTTGCAGCAGTTCCACATGTACTCCCTCCGATCCTTTCTAGTCTGCATACAAGTTTTGTCTGCAGTCAAAGTATCTCTACTTTGACCAATCTTATACAAAAAAGTATGCACTTTCACAATGTGCGAAGTAAAAAGGAACAGAAGGAGTACAAAGAGTTTGAGCAGCTTTTTAGCGTTTCTGTACATTGCAATCAAATACACAGGCCTGGAAATTCACAACTAAAGGATAAAGAAACAATTGATGATTATGCATCTCAGTGACTCACATGTTAGAGGCAATATTTACTTCACAACTAAAGAATAAATAAAAAATTGATCGACGCTGCTGACAACAAAGGGCGTCCCATTCGAAAATATCAAATGCATGTCTTGCTAAAATCAATGAGCAAAATTTGACAAGGTTGTCCCATTCCAAAATATCAAATGCCTACGATTGTGGAATGGGCAGGGTTTGTCATCAGTTCGGATATTGACATGGCACTTCGTGCTAAATAACCAGCCGTTCTTTTTGTGCAGTTCCACCAAAATCAACCAAATTTGCGCGTAGGTTGTATCATTTCGGCCTTATAAGTTGCAACGCCTTGAACTTGTCGGCACCTCTTTCTTGTGGTGGAAAGGAATGATTCAATGTATGCACGAACATTTTGTGCAGTTCCCATTGAAATCAAGCTGAGCACCCCTGTTTGCACAAATACAAAAAAGTGATTATTATAGAGCAAATTGTACTATGAATTGACAATTTCAACACACACATACATGGTCTATGTAGAGCACACTTTTAGAAAAATGGAACTCACCAGAAAGAATCCTAGAACAACATTGTACTCACGCATCACAGCAAAAAATGGAGATTTTGTCAGTCCTTCTAAGCTGAAGTTAGTTTGGTCTTGTGGGGAGTAATGTAACCATCCTTCAACTGCTCCTTCTGATGATAAGGTAGACAGGGCTTCTTCATCCTGGCATAATCAAAACTAGTCACTTCATGTACTCCATATTCTTCTTCAGAGGAAGATGATCCTGTTGTGCAAAGACAAGAGGACTACTAAATGCTAGCATCACTGTTTGCTCGAAAAAAAGGAAAGGAAATATTTAAAACATCACAGATGAAGCACTTCTCAAGGACAATACCACTTTTTCATGATAGTATCTAAACAGTAGCACAACACCAATAGAGATGACAAAGCTCAATCATATGGATGAAATTAGTGGGCGAGTACCAACCTTTGTCAGGAGGCTTATTGTGTAGAGCATACAGATGAAGCAATTCTCCGGAACCAACTATTGCTATCTACGGTGGTGGCCATGCTTACTATATACTCCTCGATTAGTTTAATGTTTCCAACATCTTCTTGTGCAGTTCCACTAAAATATATGGTATCTTCAAAGAAGATCCCTGTTTGCACAAGTAGAGATAATTACATATTACATTAAGAGTGGCATCAAATCAGTGGCAAAACATTTGCTCGTTCCAGCCATAGCAATAAATTAAGATGCAAAACTATATCATTACTTGTGTCATCACAGTTCCAGTGCTTCATTACAGCATCGGGAGTTGATTTTTGTTTTTATTCCCCTTGTTCTTCCCCTTCATCACTTGGTTGAATAACAAACAAGCTTCGCCTTCAATGTAAGATTTGGCATGTCAATTAGGGAGCACAAGTATAGTACTAAACTTAATTTTTTGATGTAAGTGGCAAAATACAGGCCAGCGGTTGTGAAATATCCTTATCTTACCTCAATGGGATATTACGGTGCACATACAGATTGGAAGTCTTGTCTCCATTTGTGCAGTTTACTAAAATCAAGCAACATTATCGTACAAGTAGCACAACATATGAATGCACACTACAGAATCATGTGAAAGAATGCTAGTACTGACTTCTCATGATGCGGAATTCAAACAACTCACAAGAAGAAGATCTGAACCAAATTTGCCTTAACGGATAGGAAGTAAGATCTCCTCTTGTGCAGTTCCACTAAGATAAAGCAATCAAGCAACGTTGTCAGTGTGACATTTTGGTTGAACTTCACAAAACACTCTTAAAACAAAAGTGTTTTGTGAAATGCAATAAAAGGTCACAACGGAAACGAGGTGAAGCACATAACCCTGTTTACACAGAGGTGCAAAGGAAACAATTAGTGGTCAATAACGGTGGATGACACAGAAGCCAACAAAAAGAAGCATCTACCTTATCTAAATGGGAAAGAAAGCAAGACAGTAGCATTTCTCAAACGGTGGCATTGATTAATATTAACATAGAGATGATATTAACAAAAAAATTCATTAAACATGTAATTTTCTTTTAACTGTGGCATTGCATCAATTTTCCAGCGGCATTATTAGAGGGTGTTTGTTTACAGGGACATTTTGGTGTAGGGACTAAAAAAACTCCGTGTCAGTCCCATCTAAACCAAAGAGGAGGGACTTTTAGGGACTAAAAGTGGGCATTTGGGACTAGAGAAAGAAGACCCCGAGGGAGTCTTTTTGGGACTTTTTCCAACAGTTGCCCCTGCCACGCATCGCACCTTGTCTCTATTAGTTCATTACTAGGGGTAACATGTTCTTTTAGCATGTCATTTAATAACCTCTAGTCCATGTTTAGTCCCTGGAACCCAGCAGGTAGGGACTAGGGAGTTTTTAACCAAACATGGCCTTAGATTAACAACAGCTAATGAGTTGCACAGGATAGTGGACGCACCAGCATCATGTGCATCTACCGATGTACTGTGGTCATGCACAGTCTGTTGCAACAAAGAACAAACAACCAAGGAGCATATTTGTGTTGGTCCCAGTTTTGTTATCTTTAGATGCCTTTCCCTATGTGAGCGCAGCAAATCTAGTCCTGCTCAAACTCTACAGCCTTGTCCCTTCCTTTCCTTTTTGAACTAGTACTTTCACCCCTTCCTTTCCTCTTTGAACCACGTCTTAGATTTATGTGATACAACTTTCCCCACTACTTTCCCCCATTCCTTTCCTATTTGAACCACGTCCTAGATTAATGCTATACAACTTTCCCCCTTCATTTCCTCTTTGAACCATGTCCTAGATTCATGCTATATACAACTTTTCCCACTACTTTCCCCCACTCCTTTCCTCTTTGAACCACGTCCTAGATTCATGGTATACATGCAGCTAGAGCAATGAATGTGGAGTAAGTAAATTATACCTTAAGGTTCTTGGGATGTGGTTCGGTGGGCGATGGGATGGCGGTGAAGAAGAAGGGGTCGGAGGCCCTCCCGCGCCGCCGCTGGGTGGAAAGTGAATAGCTGCGCCGGTAGTCCCTCGCCGACGGCGACAGCGTTGAGCCTCCTTCCCTTCCCGGCGGACGGATCCTACCGGATCTTTGAGTAGCAGCGAGGGGAGAGAGAGGCCAAAGAAGTCTTGTTTAGATCTGGAGAGGGCGAGAGAGTGTGAAGAGAGCAACTATAAGCGCTGAGGCTCCAGTGGGAGAGGGCGAGAGAGTGTGAAGAGAGCAACTACAAGCGCTGAGGCTCCAGCGTGTATATATATACTGGAGAGAGAGTGTGAAGCGTGCAAACCCTAGAAAACATTTTGACGAGTCAAACAATCCTCCTGGCACAAATTATGCTCAAGTGTAGTTATCGAACCCGAGACCTCAAGTTTGATGAGCGAACAGGCTAACCAGCTACACAACCCTCCCGTTATGTTCAACGAGAGGGAAATAACCTTTTATACATTCCTGCATTAGTGTGACAAGCATAGAAGAACTCCATTTGCGAAAAAGAAGGGCAAGAATATTATGAACAGAGAGCTAGCTAAGATCGACTGTATTTAAATCGTAGTCTTCATTTCTCGGTTGTATTTCATGGGCACTTTTTGATATCATGAATATTTTTAAATTTCATGGGCACTTTTTGAATTCATGAATATTTTTTCAAATTTGATGATATTTTTTCATATTCAATATGAAAAAATATTGAATATTCATGAGGACACTCGATCTCGATCCCCCTCCATCTCGATCCCGATTCCCCCTCCATCTCGATTCCCCCTCCATCTCGATCTCGATGCCCCTTTATCTCGATCGCTATCCCCCTCCATCTCGATCTCGATCCCACCCGCACCCTCCCCCGCTAGCTCCACCGTTGCCGACGACCCACCGCACCCTCCCCCGCTCCACCACCGCCGACGAGCACCCCCCACACCCTCCCTCGCTCCACCACCGCCGACGAGCACCCCCGCACCCTCCCCCGCTCCCCGGTGAGCTCCGCCTCCTCTCCCCTCTTCATTTTTTAAAAAATAATAATAAAAAAGAGTAGACTACAATTGTTGTTAAACAACAATTATTACTGTTTCATATTCATATTCATTTTCTAAAAAATTATTACATGCAACAAAGACTAAAAATAAATTACTTATGGCGCACCTCTGGCTAGTGCGCCATTGCTATATATATATAAAAAGATTACTAATGGCGCACCTCTGCCTGGTGCACCATTGCTATGTAAAAAAAGATTACTAATGGCGCACCGACCGCGGGTGCGCCATTAGTAAGATTCCCCCCTAGCTAATTCCCTCCCTCTCGCCAGATCCCATTCGTCCCTCTCCCGCGCCAGATCCACTTCCCCCCGCTGCCCCGACCCACGCCGCCGTCGCCCCGACCCCCGCCGGACTCCACCCCCGCCGCCCCCGCGCCCCCACCCCGGCCGCCCCGACCCCCGCCGGACTCCACCCCGCCTCCCTTGCGTTCGGCCTCCCTCGCGCTCTGCGGCTTCCTCATCTTCCTCAACGTCTTCGCCTTCCTCCTCGCCGTCGGCGCCGAGCAGCGACGCAGAACCGTACGCCCCCCGACCCTCCTCCTCCCCTTGCCCCCCGCCTGCGCCGGGGCTGACGGCCCCTTCTCTGCCTCGCAGGGCAAGGTCTCCGGCGCCTCTACGACACCAATGCCTTCACCGTCTATGGCGTCTGCGCCTTCTTCGTGCTCCTCCTCACGCAGCTGCTGGTCTCTGGCGTCACCCGCTGCCTCTGCTTCGCCGTCTTCGCCGTTACCCGCTGCCTCCTGCCCCGCCCGCTCGCCGGTCAGTCCGCACCCTGCGCCAAACTACTTGTCGACCTCTCAGGTTCTGCTCTGATCCTTGCTTGCTTGTGTACAAAGGGTGCCCTGCCCTGCCCTGCCCCTTGCTTGCAAAAACATGTCATGATACTTTTAGTACAAAGGGTGTCTTGCAGAGAAATAAACACATCAATGCCTTTAAATGGTGCACTCTGTAAGAAATTAATAACCTAGCATCACAATTTAGAAATACTCCTGCTACTCATGTAGGTGCTGCATGAGTTTTTTTGGTTTTGTTACTGGTAGGTAGGTTGATAAGGAGAACTGCATATTTGACAGGCATAATGTCCCGTCTTTTAGTAGGAGCACATTTTACATACAGTTTGGAGTACTAGCTTGCCGAATCTGAATGAATGCTCTGTCCTGAATATTTGGAGTACATGATTAACTGATGGTGCCATTTGGAGTACATTTGCTTGCGGTAATACATTCTGTAATTTTGAACTTGCTACTCCATGTGCTTGCTGTCAGTAAATTTTAAACTTGATGTCATGGAGTAACTTGTTCCTGCCAATGAATTTATAATTGCACACACACATACTTGTTCAGCAGAAAATGAATTTTACAAGATATGTACTGGTTGATATTATTTGCTGCATTGACAGTGCTATTGTGCTAATCTTCAGTTAGGAGTTTACTGAAACTATTGTATTCTGCAACTACTGCTAATATTCAGTTAGGAGTTTACTAAAACTATTGTATTCTACAAATGCTGGTAATCTTCAGTTAGGAGTTGGGAGTTGTCTGGACTATTGTCTGTATTAGATATAAGTAGAAGGAGTTGAATAGAAGTACTAGTTGGTACTTGCATTATGCATGTTGCATAGATGTAGTCAAGTGATTGTGTCATGGTTTTGGTTCTGTTTTTAAAAAGGAAAGCCAGCTGTTCAGGCTTCAAGAAAATATTTTCTCAGAATGTTACTGCTAAGCCCAAGCTTGTTAATCAGCATGTACATTTCTGTCATATATTGCTAATGTCTGCTCAGATGTGTGCTTGCTATTGTCACCTATCTTTTTTTCTTCTACATGATATGGAACCTTATGATACTGCACCAATAGCCTTTGTGCATCCAAGTTATCAAACTATGTGAACTAGAAACAGAAATAGAGAGAATTGATCATTACTTTTCTGAACTGTCGCAGAAGCCTCAGTTGTTCTTTCAAGTTCGTACATTAAAAGGCTTGTTTCACAATTTCTGAATTACTTGTGATGCCTCTGAATTACTTGTGATCACATTGAGAAAGACTTGCAAAGATGATGAATATCTTTTACAGAAAACAATTTCTGTAAACACGTCAGTAACTCTGCTAGTTTGCTGGGTTTTGTCACTGACCATTGTGTCGTGATGAATTTGCAGGTACCCCGAGAGGCCCTTGAGTTTGCCAGAATGTCGATAAACTTCCGTTCCGGCGAATTCGGGTACTCCATATGTCCTATTTTTAGCAAAGGTCATGCTGAAATTTTCCGTGAATTTTAGCATGACTTTGCTAAAAATAGGACATATGGGGTACTTGCGACTAATGCATGGGCCGGGGTATCTTAGTACTTAGTTAAGTAGGATCAACTGCCCCGCCATTCTTGCTGCATTAAACCATAGGTGGCAATAGAGCCAAGTGATTAGGCCCAACTTAGAATTCTCCTTAGCATCGATAAACCCTAGATGATAAACCCAACATAGGTGGCAATAGAGCCAAGTGATTAGTGCCAAGTGATTAGGCCCAACCTAGGGTGCCTCGGCATCGATAAACCCTAAACGATGAAAACTTAACTTGGCTTCTATAGGGTGCCTCGGTGTCGATGAGAACCTAAATGATGTACGCTTAGGCTTTTAGGGTGCCTCGACGTCGACAAACCCTAAATGATAAAAGCTTAGCTTTTAGGATGCCTCGGTGTCGATCAACCCTAAATGATGAGACCATGATCTAGTTCCTTGACAATAACCAACTTTTTGACCAAACTTTTTTCCTATTTAGAGCGAAACATGGCCCACAACAATGAGGCCGGCGGTTCGGGCTGCAAGCAATTATGGGAGCTGTCCCAGGAGTTGGAGAAAGAACCTCACCACTATGAGGACGCCGCGGAAGACACCGATCCTAACTACACAACCCCTAGTGGCGTCGGGGATGACACCACTAATGATGGCGTCGTGGATGCCACCACTGATGATGGCGGCGCACGCACAGATGGCAGCCAACCGAAGAGGCAACGGAAGGACCGATGCCCGAACGTGCTCGGCACCGTCAGGGAGGAATTTACTGAAGTGAACTCCGACGGGCATCCGACGGCGCCCAAACACGTAGTAAAGGTGTACTCGATTCAGCTCGGGTGCATTCTCCGGAGCACCGCCTCGATCAACACTGAGAACCTAAGGCATAAGGACCGAGGGAATTTGCGCAACCTCCTCTTCACGAAGCTGCACGAACGATACAAGTTCCCTGCTGAGTTCGCAAACACACGCCTCTCGGGTAATAAAGTGAACGGTGCCGCCCTCACGATGATGAGCACGGCCCTGTCTACATGGAAAAGCACGATGAAGGCAATGATTGACAAAGGTGATATTTATGAGAAGATCAAGGCGAAATATCCTTTGATTAGCAAAGATGACTACAAGGAGTTCAAGATCAAGTGCAAGAGCCCCGCAACCTCCGAATCAAGTCAGTGGGGGAAAGAAATGCGGCAGTTAAACATACGGGTCCACCAACTCGGTCCCGACGGTTACAGAGTGGCGGAGCCTGTATGGGACAAGGAGGACGCGGAGCATGCCGAGCAAGGCCTACCGCCCCGCTTCTAGAAATACAGTGAAAAGCAAACCAGGAACTTTCTCAGGGCCCGGTACAAGGAGGACCCGGTAACAAAGGAGCTTACCACGGATCCGAAGACCAAGGAGCTTGAGCTTGTTTTGGTAAGGAATACACCCCCGCGTAATTAGCTCCATATGGTTGCATTCTAATTAATCCCCAATATTTCTAAATGGTTCACGTTCCTTCCGCAGGACAAAGAAAGCAGTAGCGCAGGGTCGTCTCAAAGCTCCCCTTTCGACACCCCTTTGAATAGGGCGTTGAACGTAATGAAAAACAGGGATAAGCTCAATAAGCCGACATCAGCTAGTCGTGTGGCCGGCAAAGGCTTGTCCACAAAATGGTCGTCATACTATGCCGCTGGTGGGCAAAAGGAGAAAAAGACCAGCTCGGAAAGCCAGTCGCGCGAGGTTGAAGCACTCAAGGCGCAAGTGGCGCAGATTCCGGAGATGGTCCAAGAGCAAGTGCAACTACAACTGGGATCGACGCTCACCAGCATTATGCCTACCTTGATTCATGGGATAACGACGTGGATTGCGGGTGGCCAACAGGGGCCGCCCTCGATTCCCAGCTTCACGGCCAGCAACTCGCACAATGCGCAGGCGGCGCCATTGGTGTCTCCGGCGGCGGCGGTATTGGTGTCTACGGCGGCGGCACCATTGGTGTCTCCGACGCCGGCATTGGAGCTTAATGCACCCGGGTGTACGCTGGCCGGCACCTCGCCAGCAAGCGGCCCCTCCATCAGTTGCACACCCGCCGTTGGCGGTGCCTCGACATTAGCCGAGCTCGACGGCATCACGGTAACTAAGCCTCTCGGCCAAGGACTTCATCTCCTTGACTTTGACTAGGCATCCCTGACGCCCTACATGTTTTCGCAGGGCGCCGCCGATGTTCCTTGCACTCTCCTGCACTTCGTGGGTGGCGAGTTGGTCGATGTCGCCAAGGGCAGAATCGTTCAACCGGGCAACCCCATGTTCCACGGTAATCCGATGCCACCCACAATGTATAGGGTTGAAGTGGTTCGGGTGCTGCCAGGCTGCGACGAGCTGTTACCTCCGATTCGACACACTGGGGCCGACGAAGAAGATGAGATGACCCATAGTGCCTACGTAAGCTGGCCCCTGCTTTGGCCGAAGAGCCAGATTCGTTTGGGGGCGGGGGACTCCACCCCACAGACAAGACCGCTAGTCGTGCCGGCGCCAAGCCATGGCAAGAACGCCGCAACGCTACCGGACATGCCGGACATCCCTATGGCACAGGATCCGGACATGCATATGGCACATGATCCGGATGATGACGACAACGACGATGGTACATTTACCAACGTTGATAAGTACTTTGCCGAACATGGGTACGGTGACGAGTTCTGTGGGCCTCCTTCTCAAGAACCCAAACAAGACGACCGCGATCTAGCTGGTACGACGGAGAAACCCAATTGCAACAGGCGTCGTCTGGCGTTCAGTTCTCAGGAGACGCCTCCAGCTGCCGCCTTCACCGTGCCTCAGATAGCGGATGTGCCAAATATTATCAGCGCCAACATGCTCAAGAAGGCGGTCTGTGAGTAGAACTCGGTCCCATTACAACAGATCAAGAAGAAGGGCCAGAAACGGCAGACTAAAAAGGGCGCCGGTATGAGCCAGCCGGTACCGAGTACGATCCGTGCTCAGGACGGGCCACCTTCACCTAAGGATATCTCGAGGAGGGTGCATGTGGCGGGTAGGGCCATGCTACTAACAAATATGCTCAATGCTGCAACCGGTGCTATGCGGAGTCTACACGACAGTGTTCTTTCTTTTGAGAAGCAGCATCTCAGAGAGAATGATGTGGCATACCCGGTTTTCATAGCCAAGGTGCCAGAGGGCAAGGGCTTTGTGGATGGCGCCATCGGGGGTACGATCGTCCTGCGGGTTGATGACATCTTTGCTATGTTCAACCTTCATCCGCTGCACTACACCTTCGTTCGGCTGTTTTCGCTGAGTATGGAGATGCGGATCATTAGAGACAAGACCCCGGACATCGTGATCGTCGACCCCTTCTACATGCGTGCCAAGCTCTTGAGCAGCACTGGGGACCGCCAAGTCGTGAGTTCACACCTCGAAGACATCATTCTGGCAAACCCAGATAAGGATAACTTCCTTGTGGCTTACTTTCCTGAGTAAGTCATCCCTTAACCGCCCCGTAACATATGATTTCTTAGATTTCGATCGTTCTTTTTTTTCTAACATTCCGTGTTCTGTGCAGTGACACACATTGCACACTCGTCCTCTTAAGCCCGAAATATTCCATGGCCACGTATTTCGACCCGAACCGTAACTCCAAGATAGACTACACAAATATCAAGAATGTTCTTGATGATGTTCTCCCCGGCTACGCCAAATCTGGAGGCACCTTCACCAGGGCAGTTCGTAAGTACGGCAAGCACGTGTTCACCCACAATACAATGTTCTACTGCGTCAAGCAGCCGCCTGGCAGTCAGAAGGATGCCTACTATGCCCTCCATCACATGCGGGAAATCGTAAGGGACCATCATCACCTTCTCCTACCAAATAATCTCAAAGATTGGGCCGCGAGCTTGTCGGCAATCCAGGATGCGGACATCAAACAAGAATTCTTTCGCATCCAGTCGGAGTTTGCGGACATCATCCATCAAGATGTCCTTCACACCTCGGGGCAGTTCTTCCTCAGATATCAACCGTCCAACATTGAGATAGACGGAATGCTACAAATGCAGGCTGACAACACCCGCGATTTCATGACCATCACGACAGATGGCGGCTTCATCCATGCTCCTGTCCATGAGTCGAGTCAAAAGTAGTGATGTGTAGTTTTGAAACATTGATTGGCTCATGTTGTAATTAAACTTTAATGAATTGTATGTCTCTTTGGTTTGGACAGTCGTTCAACTTAGATGTAATCGATGCTATTTATTAGTAGGACCATGAATCGTGCTATTAATGTCTTGCTTTTCTCTTCCGATCCTTTTGTTGCATACTTATATATTTCTTATGTATGTATTGTCTGTTGTTTGGCTTGTGCATAGAGATGCCGTCGTATGTCATGTACAAGGGTAAGGTTCCCGGAGTCTATGACGACTAGGAGGAGTGTCGGAGACAGGTTCTCCGTTTCAGCGGTAACATTTACAAAGGGTACACCACTAGGGCGGAGGCGGAATCTAGATACGCCCGCTATCTAGCGGGAGAGAGGAGGGAGCGTTGGAGGAACCAGATGAAGACCAGTTTCATCGCGATGATGCTCATCGTGATGACCGCAGCTCTCTTCTATGTGATGGTAGTTTAGATGATCGATATCGACTTGTAATGTGAAGAAAAACTCGATACTCGTGGTCTCGAGACTTGTAATGTTTTATCTTTGTTCGGTCTTTTGAATTCAGAGACTAATATGATGAATTGTATTCGGAGACTAATCTTCTACTGTATTCGATGAATCTGTTGTTGCTGTGTGCTACTGTCTATATTCTGTCAAATAATATATTTTGTAACCTGTGCAAATCAGAAAAGTAAAAAAAATAAAACCTAATATTCATACTAATGGCGCATCACTACAGAGTGCATCATTAGTATGCCAAAGTATAATAATGTCGCATCACCAAACAGTGCGCCATTAGTATGCCAAATATTCTAATGGATTATCCATCCGCAGTGAGCCATTAGTGTGCCAAAGCACATGGTTAAATATGGCCCCTGGGAGGCATACTAATGGCGCATGGTGTTATATACTAATGGCGCACTGGGTGGTGCGCCATTAGTAATAAATACTAGTGGCGTGATACTAATGGCGCACCAGTGATGCGCCATTAGTAGGCAAAACTGGTGCGCCATTAGTAGGCCTTTTCCTAGTAGTGTGGAGGGCTGCCGCGTCGAGTGGTGGTGGTGTTTGGGCTCGGGATGGTCGGAAAATACGCCGGCGACGACGTTGGCGACCGCCGGAGATCGGGCGAGCTCGGGGTCGTCGCTAGGAAGCACGGCAGGAGGTGCGGAGCGGTGCTGCGGGCTCCTGGGTACGCGGCGAGTGCGGCGAAGCGCTCGGTTGCGAGCTTGTGCGGCTGTGGCCACGTCCACACCATGGCCAGCGGCGAGATGCTTCGATCACGGTTGGGGATCGGGGCTAGAGAACGTGCGAAGTGAGGGGACAGGGGAAAAAGAAGGAGGAGCTCACTGCGGATTCGTAGGGATGGTTAGCGGGCTCGGGGATGCACCGGACCGAGCGCAGCGGCGAGGGGGATCTCCGGCGGCTGGCAACGAAGATGATGAAGATGATGATGATGCAGGGCCTCCGGCGAGGTGCGGCTCGGTGGGGAGGAAGACAGAGTCGAGGAGAAGCTCGTGGGCACGTCGGAGAAGCGAGGGGGAGGCGGTGGCTGCGGCAGCAGCAAGCGGCGGCGACGGGCGTGCTCGAGCAAACGGGAGAGGGAGCACCAGGGGAGAGGAGAGTGAGAGAGGGTCCAGGGTCGCGTGGCGTCGAGGAGGGGCTTCGAGGCGTCCGGTGAGGCAGGCGAGCAGGGAGGAGGCGTGGCGCCTCACGCATGCGTGCGATGTCTCCCTCCTCTGCCTACTAGCAGAGGTAGGTGATGACTGGCACGACCAGATGGGCCGGCCCAGTCCGGGTAAGTTGCCTCTGCCATTCTCTCTCTCCCTTTTCTACTTAGTTTCTGTTTTCTATTTATTTTGCTCTGTTTTGATTTAGTAATAATACTAAACCATTTTTGTTGCTTCTGAAATTATTTGTGGATGCAATATGGACTAGCCCAAAGCCCCACAATATTTTTCAGAATGATTGGAGTTATAAAAGTATTTATAGGAATTTATAACCCTAAGTCAAATACAATATGAGTTAATTCAAAAATCCAAAAATGTCCTAGAAATATATTCATCATTTTTGGCAGAGGTTTCTACCTTAACCAAAAATCATGAACTTTTCTTGAGGAAATTTGGGTTCACTGAAAATGTTTTTTTGGTTGAACCTAGTTGAATTCCTTTTGATGCTAGGGTTTGATCATCCCCATTTCAAATTTCCATAAAAGTTAAACATGATGCAAACACTAGGCAGCACCAAAAGCTAGGGATGTGACAGATCAGGCGACACAGTGGTCAACGCCGGATTCAGCAACCCCAAGCCCGGTCAGCGGAAGAAGCCATTCAAGGCGAATCGAGACGAACCATCCAACCTGGACAAGATATTGGACCGACCCTGCCAGATTCATGGCCACCCCGATAAACCAGCTAATCATACCAATAGAAACTGCTAGGTCTTTAAACAGGCCGGCAAGCTTAACGCCGAACACAGGGGGAAGAGGCCGCCAAGCGACAGCGATGACGGGAAGGTTCACCAACGAAACATCAGGGGTCAGAAGTAGTCTCCACCCGAGGACCAACTACTCCTAGAACGGAAATAGCAACCCGGCTTCCGCCGCCCACTTCGTACACCTACAAAGTTTGTACCGCACATACATAATTACGCACTCAAGATAGCATGGGCATTGGCGGAAGCACAATACAGACAAGCCTGCAAACATTCCAGTAACTCTTCTTCTTATTATTTTTTCTTTTTTCCTTTGCTATCCTTTAAAAATAGGTGACGAACAGGATGAACCACTACAAAAAAAGACACATCCGTGACATTTTGGGCCGAACGAAAAAAAAAATCTGTCATACATATGACACTTCTATGATGATAATTGTGACAAAACCCGGTATCATCATAGATGTGGTGGGCTCCTACTTCTATGACAAAAAATCATGACAGAAAATGGGCTTTTTGTCCTGGGCGGGCCGGAGACGCAGCTGCATGACATTCTTTGGGCCATCCATGACGGAAAAAACCATGGTAGAAGCGAGGGCGAGGAAAATTTCTGGGAGTTCCCGGTTACGGTGGGAGGTCGGGGGCCGAGCGATGTGCGTTTCTCTCATACACGTACGCGTGTGTGTGCGAGGCATTGGCTCTAACTGAACCCGAGTGAGGTATTGGGCTTTACTGAATCCGAGCGATTGCACTGCAGGCTACGCGTTACTGAACCCGAGCGATGGATCGATGGCTGTTAACTAAACCCGATTGAGCGATTCCTTCGCTACTGCTGCTAACTAAAGCCGATCGATGCTGCCTCTAGATGAACAATGAGTGTTGCGAGGGGGGGGGGGTGGATGAACAATTCCCGGTGGGGTTGGATGAACATGACCCCGTGGTGTTGCCTTTGGATGAACATGACCCCGATCGATCGAGCCGGTTGGGGCTGGATGAACAGGACCCCGTGGAGGGCTGGATGAACAGGACCACCCCGTGGAGGGCAGGATGAACAGTAGACGATGGAGGGCAGGATGAACAGTAGCCCGTGGAGGGTGGTTGAACAGGAGCTCGTGGAGAGGGCTGGTTGAATAGTAGCCGGTGGAGTAGCACGCGGTGGAGGCTAGATGAACAGGAGCCCGCGGATGAACAGTCGCAGGTGGAGGCTGGAGGAGGTCGACGGTGGATGAACAGTCCTATTTTGCGGTATGCCACACCCCTCCCGATGAACATGACCCCCGTTTCGACCGTAGGAGGTCCGTTTCGTCCGTTTTGCGGTACGCCACACCCCTACCGATGAACAGGACCCCCATTTCGACCGTAGGAGGTCCGTTTCCTCCATTTTGCGGTATGCCAGACCCCTCCCGATCAACAGGACCCCGTTCCGAATGTAGGAGGTCCGTTTCCTCCATTGTGCGGTACGCCAGGCCTCGTTTCCATCGCCTGTTCCGTCCAAGCCCTCCAGATGAACATGACCACGCATTCCGTTCTGACCCAGCCGGTTGGCTCCCACGCGTTCCGTTGCCTCCCCATGAACACGACGCATTCCGTTGCCTCCCCATGAACACGACGACAATGCAATTTCTCCGTTCTGACCCAGCCCTGTACACGAGCCCTGGTCGTACGTATGCGCGAATAGGCGTTCGAGACCCCGCCCATATGTACACATACGTGGCCGTATTTTCTTTCTTGCACCCAGGCCGCTGTATGTACGTGTACATGCTACGTGCGCGCCTCTACTACGACATGTGCGCGCCTCTACATCGACCAGTATGTACGTACACGTTCGCGACCAGAATGACAACGCTACGTACGCTTCGACCAGGCGGGTCCCGACTGTGAGGCACTTTCTTGCATGCAAAAATGTAGCTGGCGGGTCCCAGCAGTCAGGGGGCGAATCATGTTTTTGCCCAGACGCACTTCCTTGCGTGCGAAGATGTAACTTGTGGGTCCCAACAGTCAGGGGAAACGTTTTTTTGCTAAATACAGTGGCCCGTCCGGTGGGTCCCAGCTGTCAGGTGGAGGAATCATTATTTTCTGCGTAATAAGGAGGCACTTCCTTGCTGCGGCCGTGGACCCAGCTGTCAGCCTCTCCACATATAGTCCACGTCCGATGGAAGTCGTTCCTTGACCACGTTGACCACGCCGCACCGAGAGCACCAGGGCGGTGGACGACGGCGAGGCCTAGGAAGGGGACGACACGGAGGCAGGGAAGACTCGGTAGTTGTTTCCCATGCGGAGGGGAGTACGACTGTACGAGGGTTTACTGGTTCGTCTGCCGCCGCCGAAGAATAACAACAGGTGTGGGTGAGTAGAGGGATGGCTAGGCCAGTGATGGGAGTACGGTCGGGCAGTGAGGCCTGCGCGGCAGCACAGCCGGCCGCGAGGAGGAGGGAGCAGGCTGTCCCGCCGGTGCTTGTTTGAGCGGCTGGAGCAGGAAGAGCAGAGATTGAAGAAGCACGACAGGCGTTGGATGGACATCCAACAGTCAGTGCTTGTGCGTCAACCTTTTCTTTTAGGAAAGCCTCAAATCTGTGGAAAACAACATACAACCCATCTGCCATTATTTCTAATAATTTACAGCCCATTTGCTAATTCTTAAGGTTTTTTTGGAGCCCATATTCTTTTTGTTAGCATTACAGCCCATATTGTGGCAACGGTTAAAAAATTATATGAAATTTTGCATATTTCGGTGCGGTCCGAACTATTTTTAATCCCAAAATTTCGAATCACATTCAAACTGATTTCAAAAATAAATGTATATCAATATAAAATCCAACAAATCCTCCATGCATAAAAATTAATGTAATTTAAAATCTTGAAATGAAAAAAAAGATATTTGAAACTAATTGCCGGTTTGATGTGTTTTAAAATTGTACAACCCATTTCTCATCACTGATGGGCCATTTTCTCGGCCAGCCGAATGAAAGCTCTCCTCGTCTTGAAAGATTTGCAGCCCAATAGGCCTGACAAAGCGACTTACTTGGCAAATCACAAAAAAACTGGGCTGTGGCCGTGGACCCAGCTGTCAGCCTCTCCACATACAGTACTCTTCAGATGGAAGTCGTTCCTTGACCATGTTGACCACGCCGCGCGGAGAGCACCACGGTAGTGGACTACAGCGAGGCCTAGGAAGGGGACGACACGACAGTGGAAGCCCGCGCGGAGAGGACTACGAGGGTTCACTGGTTCGGCTGCGGTGTGAGGCTGCCGTCGCCGCAGGGCCTGGCCAGCGGTGGGAATAGTAGGGGGCGGTGAGGCCTCTGTGGTAGCACAGCCGACCACGGGAGGCAGGAGCATGCGGCACGACCGGCGCTGCTTTGGGCGGCTGGAGCAAGTAGACCAGAGGTTGAAGAAGCACTACGACCGTTGGATGGACATCCTACGGTCACTGGAGCTAGAATCGTTCATATTGACTAAGTTGACAAAGCCCTTCGTCCCCGTCAACTTAGTAGGCCCACAAGTCAGCCTCCCGGCAAGGTGGGTCCCAGCTAGCCGGGGGAGTATTCATTTTTGTGTGCATAATAAGGAGGCACTTCCGGTGGGTCCGAGCTGACAGCGGGGGGAACGTTTTTTCCCGAAATACGGTGGCCCGTCCGATGGGTCCCAGTAGTCAGGGGAAAAGATCTTTTTCACAAAATACTGGTGGCCTGTCTGGTTGGTCCCTGCTGTCAGGTGGAGGAATCATTATTTTCCGCGTAATAAGGAGGCACTTCCTTGCTGCCGCCGTGGACCCAGCTGTCAGCCTCTCCACATACAATCCACGTCTGATGGAAGTCGTTCCTTGACCACATTGACCATGCCGCACCGAGAGCACCAGGGCGGTGGACGACGACGAGGCCTAGGAAGGGGACGACACGGAGGCAGGGAAGACTCCGCAGTTGTTTCCCACGCGGAGGGGAGTACAACTATACGAGGGTTTACTGGTTCGTCTGCCGTCGCCGAAGAATAACAACAGGTGTGGGTGAGTAGAGGGATGGCTAGGCCAGCGTTGGGAGTATGGTCGGGCAGTGAGGCCTGCGTGGCAGCACAGCCGGCCGCGAGGAGGAGGGAGCATGCAGTCCCGCCGGCGCTTGTATGAGCGGCTAGAGCAGGAAGAGCAGAGATTGAAGAAGCACGACGGGAGTTGGATGGACATCCAACAGTCAGTGCTTGTGCGTCAACCTTTTCTTTTAGGAAAACCTCAAATCTGTGGAAAACAGCATACAACCCATCTGCCATTATTTCTAATAATTTACAGCCCATTTGCTAATTCTTAAGGTTTTTTTGGAGCCCATATTCTTTTTGTTAGCATTACAGCCCATATTGTGGCAACGGTTAAAAAATTATATGAAATTTTGCATATTTCGGTGCGGTCCGAACTGTTTTTAATCCTGAAAATCCGACTCATATTCAAACTGATTTTAAAAATAAATGTATATCAATATAAAATCCAAGAAATTCTCCACGCATAAAAATTAGTGTAATTTAAAATCTTGAAATGAAAAAAAAAGATATTTGAAACTAATTGCCGGTTTGATGTGTTTTAAAAATGCACAACCCATTTCTCATTACTGATGGGCCATTTTCTCAGCCAGCCGAATGAAAGCTCTCCTCGTCTTGAAAGATTTGCAGCCCAACAGGCCTGACAAAGCGACTTACTTGGCAAATCACAAAAAAACTGGGCTGTGGCCGTGGACCCAGCTGTCAGCCTGTCCACGTACAGTACTCTTCCGATGGAAGTCATTCCTTGACCACGTTGACCACGCCGCGCGGAGAGCACCACGGCAGTGGACGACGACGAGGCCTAGGAAGGGGATGACACGGCAGTGGAAGCCCGCGCAGAGAGGACTACAAGGGTTCACTGGTTCGACTGAGGTGTGAGGCTGCCATCGCCATAGGGCCTGGCCAGTGGTGGGAATAGTAGGGGGCGGTGAGGCCTCTGCGGTAGCACAGCCGACCACGGGAGGCAGGAGCATGCGGCACGACCGACGCTGCTTTGGGCGGCTGGAGCAAGTAGACCAGAGGTTGAAGAAGCACTACGGCCGTTGGATGGACATCGTACGGTCACTGGAGCTAGAGTCGTTCATATTGACTAAGTTGACAAAGCCCTTCATCCCCGTCAACTTAGTAGGCCCACAAGTCAGCCTCCCAGCAAGGTGGGTCCCAGCTAGCCGGGGGAGTATTCATTTTTTTGTGCGTAATAAGGAGGCACTTCCGATGGGTCCGAGCTGACAGCGGGGGGAACGTTTTTTCGCGAAATACGGTGGCCCGTCCGATGGGTTCCAGTAGTCAGGGGGAAATGATTTTTTCGCAAAATACTGGTGGCCCGTCTGGTTGGCCCTGCTATCAGGTGGAGGAATCATTATTTTCCGCGTAATAAGGAGGCACTTCCTTGCTGCCGCCGTGGACCCAGCTGTCAGCCTCTCCACGTACAGTCCACGTCCGATGGAAGTCGTTCCTTGACCACGTTGACCACGCCGTGCTGAGAGCACCAGGGCGGTGGACGACGGCGAGGCCTAGGAAGGGGACGACGCAGAGCCGGTGAAGACGCGGCAGTGGATGACCACGCGGAGAGGAGTATGAGGGTTCACTCGTTCGGCTATGGTGTGAGGCTGTCATCGCCGCAGGGCCTGGCAAGCGGTGGGAATAGTAGGGGGCGGTGAGGCCTCCGCGGCAGCACAGCCGGCCACAGGAGGCAGGAGTAGGCGACACGACCGGTGCTGCTTTGGGAGGCTGGAGCAAGAAAGACCAAAGGTTGAAGAAGCACTACGGCCGTTGGATGGACATCGTACGGTCACTGCAGCTAGAAGCATTTATATTGACTAAGTTGACAAAGCCCTTGGTACGTCAACTTAGTAGACCCACAGGTCAGCTTTCGAAATGGTGCGCCCCAGATGTCCGGGGGAGGAATCATTTTTTGGGCGGGTGAAGCTAGAATATCCGAGATTGAAGAAGAAGCACGGCATCCGTTGGATGGACATCCAATGGCCACTGCTGCTAGAACCGTGTGTTGACTATAAGTTGACCAAGGTTTGCATACGCGTCAACTCTGTTTTTTTAGGGGACGCGTCAACTTAGTAAGGCCAGAAGTGTGTGGCAGAGAACTTATAGCCCATTTGAGATTTGTATGAATGTGTAGCCCATTTTTGAATTCTAATGGAATTTACTACAGCCCATTTACAGTTTGTTAAAAGTTCATCCCATTTCAACCAACCGTTCAAAACAGAATTCAATAAAATTTCCCACATTTTGATGGGATCCGAAATATTTTTATCCCGATTTAAATATAAATTTATATCACGTAAAAATCCAACGAAACATTGCTATCGCAACAATTAATGAAATTAAAATTTTCAATATCCAAAAATAGTAATTTATAAAGTAATCACGTGTTTGGTGCATTTTTTTATAGTTACTGCCCAGTTTTTATAATTACATCCCATTTATTATTTCTTGAAGCCCATTTTCTTGTTAAGCCTAATGCATCCCTCCTAGGAAAGATTTGCAGCCCAGCGGGGCGGAGAATAACAACTTGACCTTCCCTGGGTATTCCTAAAAAAAGTATAGCTGGGCCCAGTTAATACTTGCAGCGATGTTTTCGTTGTTGTTCAGACGAGAAAAATTAAAATCTGGGCTAAACATCAAAAAACTCTGCAGTGCTCACACCTCAAAAACACAAATACTGCTCGAGCTGCTTGGTCCTAGCTGTCGGCCGCTTCTTGTGCAATTCTCTCGTTTATTGACTACTACATAGGTTGACATTGGTGTGGGACCATGATATCAGGAAACCAGGGGGAGCAAAATAAATTACTCCAGCGAGCGCTTCCACCTCTGCCTCGTTGTCTCTCGTGGAAACCCCTTTCCTCCCTTTTTTTGCTCGAGCAAGGACCAATGCATGCAGCACGTCCATGCTGTTATTAGGCAAGAAAGAAAAGCGCTTTGCATGCTATGAATTATGATGGACTGCATGGGTAGCTAATAAGGCATCCTCTTAACTGCTGTGATTAAATGTTGTGTTTAGAAGAGAGAAATATTGTTTTTTTCCACCAATCTGCTTGCACCTAGGTCGTGATGCACCTTCTAATACGACTTATTCACCTAGACTGAGGGAGTATAGTTTAATACATATATAATAAGGAGGCACTTGCGTACGTGAGGCTATGGACCTGGTGGGTCCCCATTTTCATCCTCTCCAAGTAAAGTCATCTCCTCGCCCGCGTGCGCTTTCCACTCGAAACAGTCAGTGCCGCCCGCCCCGCTTCCCGGTGCAGGCGATTGCTCCGCCTTCAAATGACACAAGTGCCATCCGTCCATCCATCTACCGCCCACATTAATGATACGCGGTTGCCGAGGTGGCTACTCCGGCGCCACACATCCGTCCCTCCGCCCGCCCACCATTGCTATATAAACTGCCGCGTCGGCCATAGCCGCAGTCATCCGCATATGTTCCCTTTCTCCTGTCCACACCACTACTGCCCACTATGGCTTCCTCACGCTCTAGCGCATTTTGGGACGGGCGGACGATGGACCACAAGGAGATGGCAGCCATTGCTGCCGACCGGCTGGCCGACAGGCAGCCGGAGGACGATGATGTCCCAATGGAGAACATGGTAGTCGACGATCCGGCGCCAACCCCCTCCTCCACGCCATCCTCGCCGGTGCATTGCACCATGGCCATCGGTGAGGCCCGTGCCCAATATATGGCCAGTGTGAGGCAGATGCATCAGGAGCAGTTCCGGGAGGCGCAGACCGACGCCGCCTACAACCACCATCTCCTCCAGGAGCACCTGCAGGCGGAGGAGCAGATCGCCGTGGAGCGGGCGGAGCAAGAGGCGCTGCTCGACTCGTACCGCTCCGCCTGCAAGGGCCGCCTCGAGCGCTGGCGATACCGCATGCGGGTGGCGGAGGCTACAACCGCCTACAAAGAGGCTAGCAAAGAGGGCGATGAAGCGGGTGAGGCGCTGTTTGGCGAGACCGAGGACAAGGCAGAGGACAATGCCAGCTCCGACGAGTCCCCTCTCCACTGGTGTCGACGAGGCCCTACTCCGCCGAGGCCCCGCGGTGCCAACAACGAGGCAGAGGACACCGCCGGCTCCACCGAGGCCCCGCCTTGCCAACAACGAGGCAGAGGACATCACCGGCTCAGCCGAGGCCCCACCCTGCCGGCAACGAGGGGGAGGATTTCCACCGCTCCGGTGAGGCGCCGCCCGCCGGCAATGAGACAGAGGACATCGCCGACTCCGCCGAGGCCCCGCCCCGCTACCAACGAGGCCGCACCACACAGAAAACGAGGAAGAGTAGAACACGGTAGGTCGCCGCCGCTCGGGTCCAAGTAAGGCCACTGCTGCTCCCCTCCTGTTGAAGCCAAGCTAGGCGAGTTGACCATTTATGGCCGGTTAGCTTCTTGGCGGCGACGTGGAGTCGGGGAGTTCCGCTGGAGAATAACGCTGCTTCTACTTAACTGCTGGTGTAGTTGGCTGACTGACACGTGGGCCCAACAGGCCACATGTTAGTTACGCAACTGCACCTACAGTTAAGTCACTGAAGCTTCTGTTCAGCTCAGCGGGACACAGGTGGGTAGCTTCGTTAATTAATTATACCTCCAGCGCACCCCTTTTAGTTGAAGAATGTATGAAATGTAATGAAATCTGGCATGTTTATATGAAATCCGACCGTGTATGAATGAATTTATTTCTATTAGTCCGAATTCCTGTATCACTAGCATTGGATGAACATGCAAAACAATACGTACTAGCATTATTCCCAGGGTGATCACCTCGTTTGCAGCAGTTTCACATGTACTCCCTCCGGTCCTTTCTAGTCTGCATACAAGTTTTGTCTGCAGTCAAAGTATCTCTACTTTGACCAATCTTATACAAAAAAGTATGCACTTTCACAATGTGCGAAGTAAAAAGGAACAAAAGGAGTACAAACAGTTTGAGCAACTTTTTAGCGTTTCTGTACATTGCAATCAAACACACAGGCCTGGAAATTCATCGAGAACATTCAAAACAATTGATGATTATGCATCTCAGCGACTCACATGTAAGAGGCAATATTTACTTCACAACTAAAGAATAAAGAAAAAATTGATCGACGCTGCTGACAAAAAAGGGCGTCCCATTCGAAAATATCAAACGCATGTCTTGCTAAAATCAATGAGCAAAATTTGACAAGGTTGTCCCATTCCAAAATATCAAATGCCTACGATTGTGGAATGGGCAGGGTTTGTCATCAGTTCGGACATTGACATGGCACCTCGTGCTAAATAAACCAGTCGTTCTTTTTGTGCATTCCACCAAAATCAACCAAATTTGCGCGTAGCTTGTATGGTTTCGGCCTTATAAGTTGGAACACCTTGAACTTGTCGGCACCTCTTTCTTGTGGTGGAAATGAATGATTCGATGTATTCATGAACATTTTGTGCAGTTCGCATTGAAATCAAGCTGAGCACCCCTATTTGCACAAATACAAAAAAGTGATTAGTATAGAGCAAATTGTACTATGAATTGGCAATTTCAATAGGCACATACATGGTCTATGTAGAGCACACTTTTAGAAAAAAGGAACTCACCAAAAAGAATCATAGAACAACATTGTACTCGCGCATCACAGCAAAAAAATGGAGATTTTGTCAGTCCTTCTAAGCTGAAGTTAGTTTGGTCTTATGGGGAGTAATGTAACCATCCTTCAACTGCTCCTTCTGATGATAAGGTAGACAAGGCTTCTTCATCCTGCCATAATCGTAACTAGTCACTTCATGTACTCCATATTCTTCTTCATAGGAAGATGATCCTGTTGTGCAAAGACAAGAGGACTACTAAATGCTAGCATCACTGTTTGCTCGAAAAAAGGAAAGGAAATATTTAAAACATCACAGATGAAGCACTTCTCAAGGACAATACCACTTTTTCATGACAGTATCTAAACAGTAGCACAACACCAATAGAGATGACAAAGCTCAATCATATGGATGAAATTAGTGGGCGAGTACCAACCTTTGTCAGGAGGCTTATTGTGTAGAGCATACAGATGAAGCAATTCTCCGGAACCAACTGTTGCTATCTACGGTGGTGGCCATGCCTACTATATACTCCTCGATTAGTTTAATGTTTCCAACATCTTCTTGTGCAGTTCCACTAAAATATATGGTATCTTCAAAGAAGATCCCTGTTTGCACAAGTAGAGATAATTACATATTACATTAAGAGTGGCATCAAATCAGTGGCAAAACAATTGCTCGTTCTAGCCATAGCAATAAATTAAGATGCATAACTATATCATTACTTGTGTCATCATAGTTCCAGTGCCTCATTACAGCATCGGGAGTTGATTTTTGTTTTTCTTCCCCTTGTTCTTCCCCTTCATCACTTGGTTCAATAATAAACAAGCTTCGCCTCCAATGTAAGATTTGGCATGTCAATTAGGGAGCACAAGTATAGTACTAAACTTAATTTTTTGATTAAAGTGGCAAAATACAGGCCAACGGTTGTGAAATATCCTTATCTTACCTCAATGGGATATTACGGTGCACATACAGATTGGAAGTCTTGTCTCCATTTGTGCAGTGTACTAAAATCAAGCAACATTATCATACAATAGCACAACATATGAATGCACACTGCAGAATCATGTGAAAGAAGGCTAGTACTGACTTCTCATGATGCAGAATTCAAACAACTCACAAGAAGAAGATCTGAACCAAATTCGCGATAACGGATAGGAAGTAAGATCTCCTCTTGTGCAGTTCCACTAAGATCAAGCAATCAAGCAACGTTGTCAGTGTGACATTTTGGTTGACCTCCTCTTGTGCAGTTCCACTAAGATCAAGCAATCAAGCAACTCTTAAAACAAAAGTGTTTTGTGAAGTGCAACAAAAGGTCACAATGGCAACGAGGTGAAGCACATAACCCTGTTTACACAGAGGTGCAAAGGAAACAATTAGTGGTCAATAACGGTGGATGACACAGAAGCCAACAAAAAGAAGCATCTACCTTATCTAAATGGGAAAGAAAGCAAGACAGTAGCATTTCTCAAACGGTGGCATTGATTAATATTAACATAGAGATGCTATTAACAATAAAATTCATTAAACATGTAATTTGCTTTTAACTGTGGCATTGCATCAATTTTCCAGCGGCATTATTCGAGGGTGTTTGTTTACAGGGACATTTTGGTGTAGGGACTAAAAAAACTCCGTGTCAGTCCCATCTAAACCAAAGAGGAGGGACTTTTAGGGACTAAAAGTGGGCATTTGGGACTAGAGAAAGAAGACCCCGAGGGAGTCTTTTTGGGACTTTTTCCAACAGTTGCCCCTGCCACGCATCGCACCTTGTCTCTATTAGTTCATTACTAGGGGTAACATGGTCTTTTAGCATGTCATTTAATAACCTCTAGTCCATGTTTAGTCCCTGGAACCCAGCAGGTAGGGACTAGGGAGTTTTTAACCAAACATGGCCTTAGATTAACAACAGCTAATGAGTTGCACGGGACAGTGGACGCACCAGCACCATGTGCATCTACCGATGTACTGTGGTCACGCATAGTCTGTTGCAACAAGGAACAAACAACCAAGGAGCATATTTGTGTTGGTCCTAGTTTTGTTATCTTTAGACGCCTTTCCCTATGTGAGCGCAGCAAATCTAGTCCTGCTCAAACTCTACAGCCTTGTCCCTTCCTTTCCTTTTTGAACTAGTACTTTCACCCCTTCCTTTCCTCTTTGAACCACGTCTTAGATTTATGTGATACAACTTTCCCCACTACTTTCCCCCATTCCTTTCCTATTTGAACCACATCCTAGATTAATGCTATACAACTTTCCCCCTTCATTTCCTCTTTGAACCACGTCCTAGATTCATGCTATATACAACTTTTCCCACTACTTTCCCCCACTACTTTCCTCTTTGAACCACGTCCTAGATTCATGGTATACATGCAGCTAGAGCAATGCATGTGGAGTAAGTAAATTATACCTTAAGGTTCTTGGGACGTGGTTCGGTGGGCGATGGGACGGCGGCGAAGAAGAAGGGGTCGGAGGCCCTCCCGCTCCGCCGCTGGGTGGAAAGTGAACAGCTGCGCCGGTAGTCCCTCACCGACGGCGACAGCGTTGAGCCTCCTTCCCTTCCCGGCGGATGGGTCCTGCCGGATCTTTGAGCAGCAGTGAGGGGAGAGAGAGGCCAACGAAGTCTTGTTTAGATCTGGAGAGGGCGAGAGAGTGTGAATACAGCAACTACAAGCGCTGAGGCTCCAGTGGGAGAGGGTGAGAGAGTGTTAAGAGAGCAACTACAAGCGCTGAGGCTCCAGCGTGTATATATATACTAGAGAGAGAGTGTGAAGCGTGCAAACCCTAGAAAACATTTTGACGAGTCAAAGAATCCTCCTGGCACAAATTATGCTCACGTGTAGTTATCGAACCCGAGACCTCAAGTTTGATGAGCGAACAGGCTAACCAGCTACACAACCCTCCCGTTATGTTCAACGAGAGGGAAATAACCTTTTATACATTCCTGCATTCATGTGACAAGCATGCCGTGTTTTTTTGTGTGTGTGTGGGAGTCATTGGGATTTCAATCATAATTGTGTCATGTGGCTTTGGTGGTAAGACTATCCACAATGGTGCAGAAATAATGCAGCCTTAGTCACCTTACCTCTCTCCACGTAGTACGTTGGGTCCCACCAGTTAGAGGGTGAAACAAACAAATTAATAAGAAAAATTAAAAGCGCCAGCGGTGTATCTTACCTCACACATCTCGCTACTGCTTGGGAACACTGTAAAAATTGATCCCTCTGTTCGCTCACGTACTATTTTAAGTGAATCCTTATTATAACATGCACACAAATTTTGGGCACTTGTATTCGACTTAAGTCAGTGTGCCACCATATCTCGTATACTTACTACTCCCTCCGTCTAGGTGTAATAAGTTACGTTAGAAGGTGCAACGGGACCAAGGTGCGTGCGTGTGCGTGCGTGCGTGTGTGTGTGTGTGTGTGTGTGTGTAACACCATGTGTGTGTTAGAGAGAGCGACAGATCGACCTACTGCTACAGAGAGATGTCGTGTAGTGTACGATTTTAGCCGCAAGAGTCGATGCATCCTCTCGTTTCCGGGCGTGTCCGGTAGGGACATGCGGACAGCTGCCACGCCCGCTCCTGACCAGCCTGGCCCACCTAAAGCCCCTCCATCGCCCGCACGCGCTTCCTGTCCAAAATGGTCAGCGCCGCTCCAAAGAATCGGTGCCGCATTCATGCCCAGGCAGATCGGACGCGACCTCTCACTGGCGCAAGAGTGATGGTTGCTTCGTCCGTCCAACTTACTGCTGGGTCTATGTGATTTGACGTCTCATTGGTCTTTATAACTGAGGTGGTAGGACTGCTGGATGTCCCACGCTTTCGGCGAAAGGAGGTATACTACTGCTAGATTACAATTTTCTCCATTCTTACAGCGGAGGCATGCAAGAGTAGTGAAAACATGCAGGCTCAGTGATTACATGGCCCACCTCACACTATCACCATGTGACACCTAACTCTTTACATAGTACTCCCTCCGTTCCTAAATATTACTAGATGAGTTCCCACGCGTTGGCGCGGAACAGCGGTATATCTCTTTGCGCAAAATTATCGATTTCATAGAACAAAAAAAACTCTATAATCGCATGACAAATGTGGCAGCCAAACTAAATAAACTTCCATCATCATTTAGATAATCCCACGTAAGGAAAAAAGATCAGCCAACTCCTACTGCATAATGGGATTATATTTTTCTTTCTGACATGTTAATGGGACTTAAAAGCTCACTTACATGCATGCTACCGGTGCATGCTTGCATGCAGACATATTGATGTGATTTAAAACCCACTCACATGCATGTGGCACGATATTTCTGCATGCTTGCATGTGGCTTAGTGTGGAGCCTCTCAACGTCAAGATCAGACGACTATTATGGACTGATTTACTTCATCTAACGGCTACATCAATTTTGATGACGTGGCTCAAGGAGAGGATAGAGAATTCCTAGTAGTGGGGGCTAGCTATTACTAGTAGATATAAGACTTTGTAGAGATTCCACTACATACGGAACAAAATGAATGAATCTACACTTAAAATGCATCTATATACATTCGCATGTGGTTCATGGTGAAATATCTACAAAGACTTATATTTAGGAACGGAGGAAGTACTAGTATAGTACGTACTATAATTTATCAGCGAGATAAATTTGTACAATGCTATGAAGCTTCCAGCTTCTGTTACATGTATCTTGCGTCCAAGGTTGCCCGTTGCAACATTTCATCAAATACAAAGGAGACTAACATGCATGCTATTGCATCTCAATGATTGACATATCATAGCAAATATGTACTCCCTCTATTCCAAAATAAGTTTCTCAACTTTGTGCAAACTTTAGTACAAATTTGTACTACTACTAAAGTTGACACTTATTTTGGAACAGAGGCAGCTAAAGAAAAAAAGATCCATGCAGTCCCTAGCCCTTGAACCGTGAACCCTGACCAGGCTCCAATTTGCTGGCAACGTTCGAGCTTCCTAATAAATGAAGTTTGCAACCTTTTGACCATCGGATCATTTTGTGCAGTTTCACCAAAATCGAGATGAGCATCCCTGTGGCAAAGAAATTGAACAAGCGTGATTAGAATAAGATTACTGGTACTAGTTGATGAGACATAAACTCATCACAAATACAGTACGTAGAAGCCAGTAGAGGTATTTGCGGGGCAAAGAAGTAGATAAATATCCACAGGGAGTGATGTGGGCAGGTGGAGCAGTGGTACAAGCCGGCTGTAAAGGGAGTTGTACCTGAGGGACGTAGCTCAACCTTGAGGAGGGCGGCGGGAGGCGGCAACTGCCCACGTCGCGGCAGTGAGCAAGGGACGAAGGCAACCTCACCGGCTTTGTGAGAGAGAACAGCGGGGACCCCTGATCGGGACGTGCCGACAGTGGGTTTTCGCCGTCGGCGACGGCCACCGCATCTACATTAAGCATCCACCCCTTCCCCAAGCGGACGTCATCCGCTGGGATGTTAGAGGTGTGGCCACTGTCATTTTGTGCGAGAGAGTTTGAAGAGAGCAACCCTAGCAAGCAACCGTGTAGGTTGGCTCGTCCTGACTATGTATACAGTGGAGTCGTTTCCTTTTCTCTCTGTATGAACCTATCATATTGCGTACGTGCCACTGAAGAAAAAAAACTTTATTTATAAATGACGCGGCACCTACTACTCGTTCTCCTATAACCTTGCGCTTGGCATCTCCAAAATATTAACCTTGCGATTGGCTCTTCGCCTCTTCGGGAAGTCGAGCAATAATGGTAGTGCAGTATATATCGTTCTGGCTATACGAGACTGAATGAATTGCTGCACGTCCACCACGTGGGTGAGGGTCGAGGGGCGAGGGAGAGTGCTACATACGGAGCAAAATGAGTGAATCTACACTCTAAAATACGTCCATATACATCAGTGTTTGGAGTATGTACTAGTAGTTCATATTGAAATCTACTAAAGGACATATATATTCCAAACAATATGATATAATCTCTATAACCAAGGTAGTAGGGACGGGGAGTAAACGGAGGAAGTAGTAAATTTTTCTCCTCGTCCTGCGAGCCACCGCGCACATGGGCGAGGGAGCGGGTGTAAGGCGTAGTAAGCAAGCTTCACCTCATCCTGCGAGCCACCGCGCCCGTGGGCGGGGGAGACGGCATACTAAGCAAGCTTCTCCTTGTTCTGCGAGTTAACAGGACACATCAAAAGTACTCCAGTGTATAGAGCCTTGCCTCTAAGGTAGGCCCCACATGGTTTGCCTGTTTTTTTAACATAACACGTCAAGTCGCAATTTGTTTGTTCACCCGTGGTATACGATCCTCCCTCCACCAAGTGGAAAACCAGTACACGTGCCAAATTACCACATGGGCTGCCTTTTTCGTACTGAAATGAGCTCCACCGTGTACCCGCGCAGGTGTGGTTGGGAAAGAGACGGGAGTACGTGCGTCGTGCATGCACCTCTTCTCTTCGTGCACGTCTCCCACCTACGTGTGTGTGTGTGAGAGATACAAACTGCGTTCGCGAGTGTATTTTGTTTTGGGGTGGGGGGTGGGGTGGGGGGTTGATTTCATGAATTATTTGTGGGAATATGTGTCGATGACATCTCAAATTTTTTTTGCATGCAATGTGTGTGAAATGGAGGCCTATCCATATCATACATAGAGGGTCGGGCAATCCACGAGAAGAGAGGGAGGGGTCATATCTATCGATAGAGTCGAAGAGAGGATCAAGTGGGTGGGTGCGAGATCGATGAAGAGAGCCATCGAAATTGTGTGTGTGTACAAGTCAAAGATATAGGGCGACTGGCCTACCGACACGTTAGAGGGCACACATCAAGTTTGTGTGTGGCAGGGAGATATGACTAGAGCGCTCGATGTATCGGTGTGTGTGGGGGGGAGGGGGGTGGTGGTAGGGGTAGGCAGAGGCCTAACTATAGAAGTAGAACGACTCGTATATGTGTTGATAAGGAGAGACCCAGCTATGTCTTGAGGGAGATCGGTCGACATCCATGCATAACTGAAGGACGGGAAATATGATGGGAGAGAGAGAGAGAGGAGAGAGAGAGGGAGGGAGAGGGGTAGAGTGCTGGATGGGTGATGGGGTTGCTTCTCGAAGATGGTGGGAGAGGCCTACTAGACAAACCGAGGGTGGAACTGCAATGTTATCAATAAGAGTGGGGATGTGTTTCTGTATGTGCATGTGCGTGATAGATCTGTCGGGACGCATCCTTGGATGGTGAAGGAAAACCATGTGTTTGGTAAGCAAACCTAACTAGATCGGTACATCAATTGTTGTTTGTCGGAGGAAGGGAGAGACACAACTAATGAGGTAGATCGATTGACGTGTGGGTAAAAAAGAGTTATAAGGACCTAGCAAGCTATATGTATAGCGAGAGATCGGTCGGTGTACGTCCATTTGTTAGAGGCAAATAAGGCCCAGCGAGACGGATAGACAGAGAGAATGGAGCTAGGAGGTGGTGCGAGAGGCCCAACTACTAGCTAGATAGGGGGAGGAGTGTGCGGTTGTGAGAGCGATGAAAAGAGGGGCGAGAGTTTACACGTGTGTCTGACCATATGAGAGACACGAGGCAAGGACACATAAAGGAGGAGATTGAAGGTGTGTTTGTATGTTTTAGGTAGGCATCGCTGGAGAGGTTTATCGATCGGTGTGTGTCGGAAAGGAGTTGTGGAGACTCTGGGAGAACGACCTAAAGAATAAAAATGAATGTGCCCGGAGGATAGAATGCCGAGGGAGGGGGAGGGCGAGGAGGGCATGTGCATGCACGAGAGAAAGTTAGTGGTAGCTACAAAGGTTAGAGGATTGTGTGGGTGTAAGAGACTAACAAAGATAATAATTTGATATGAAAGCGGATTCATATATTTGAATAGGAGATCATAGTGTTTTAAACATTGCATGCATGAATATAGCGGTGATACACGTGTTGTGCACGTGTTATACCATAATGTGATAATGCATGGCATTTTCAACTCACAGCTAAATGCCGAACAATCTAAACGATACTATACATCAAACAATCTCACATTTTATTTGAATTCGTGATACTGTGTGGCGTTTGCAGCTTACAACTAAATATCGAACAATCTGAACAATACTATATATCAAACATTCTCACATTTTATTTGAATTTGTGGTAATGTGTGGTGTTTGCCACTCACATCTAAATACTTGTAGGCATAGGGGGCGGGCACCATACATAATGTGATAAACACATTATACATATGAGACATGGTTTAGATTATGAAGATCTAGCTAGAGCTAGAAATGTAATGTGATTTGAAATCAAAATAAAGTGGATTCAAAAAATCTAGTTCGAGTACATATAGTACACATAGTTCATATGTAACTCAAGACTAATCATGTGGTGTGCTTTGAAGATAATACACAAATGATGGTTTAACTTGACAATAATGATGATTGTAGATCTTATTAAAATAGAGAAATGAATTCAAATGCTTTGACTTCACAACAATCATTACTGTAGATCTTATTCAAATAGAGAAACGAATTCAAATTTAGTTCATATTGAAGCGGTAGTATATACGTTTGGAATGCACTAAAACGTTCATTTGAGTAGTAGGTTGCATGCATTATACACGTAGCGAAATATTTTAATTGAACATAACATGAATTCAAAGTTTTGAATGACATTTGTAGGGCACATTGATTTGGTACAGTACACGTTAGGCTTGTCCGGAAATTTCAACCGGCGCCTTGTTAGCCCGAAATATTTAAGATATATCTTTGTCTCGTTGTGCTCCGAGAACTCCCTCCATCTCAACCCGCGCCTTGCTATTCCGAAATTACAACGCGCGCGAAAACTCCCACCTCCTGTGAAATCCCGACATGCGAAATTCTCGTGGTACCCCTGAACCGAAAGAACCGCCTCAAATCGGTGGGGGTACTTTCGTAACTTACCCCACATTTCGAACAAGCGCGTCTCTAAGCCATGGTTCCCCACTGCCATCCCATCCGCCCACCCATTCGTACACCGAGGCCACGAAAACCCGCGACAAAACTCCACACCCTGCTCCGTCCGCCACCCAGCCGGAGCCTCTTCCCGGACGAAGTCGTCCATAGCAACACCTCGACGTCCCTCATCCACCGTACTCGATGAGGATCCGCCATCGATCTCATCGTCCCGCCAGTTCAGCCACCCCGTCCTCCACCTCCAAGGAGCTGCCCCGACGTTCCCCTCATCTTCGCACCACCTCCATTCCCACACCACCATCTTCACCTGCACCACCGGAAGAGCATCATCATCACCGTTTCCTCGGATGAAGCTGTGGCCTAATCGGCGCCACCAAAGAGGTTGTACACTAATCGTCGCATTTTCTTCTTGATTCGATCTCATGGTGCTGCCGGCGCTCGGTCCCGAGCCGACATGGCGCGGCTCCATCCATGGCGGCGTCGCCGTCCACTTCCTCCACGGTGTCGCTCCCTCGGCGGCGACGTCCACATCAGTAGGACCTACTACTGCTTTAGCTCTCGCTCGCGCTACTGGTCTGCTCTTGCGCTCGGTCCCCTGCCTGGCCTGCTCTTGCTATTGCTCTTGCTCGCGCTGCTGCTCTCGCTCTTGCTCTTGCTTGCGATGCTGCTCCGATTTAGCTACACTTCACTCTGATGCCGCAGGGGTGAAGGAAGAACCAGCCACAGCGGGGAGGGGGGCTTGCCGGAGAGGTACCCCACTATCTATCTTAGGGTTCAGGATGGGGGTGGCGGTCGCCGGTGGTGGCAGGGCGTTGGCGGGGCGGTGGCATGGGGATTGCCGGAGAAAAAG